>NC_134825.1:118747210-118950574 GCF_004210375.1 Tachypleus tridentatus
CATAGAAAGTAATCTGATCCAATGGATGTCTTACATGATGCAAAAAATAGAACTACTTGAGTAGACATTGAGAGTAATCTGGTCCAATGGATGTCTTAGATTATGAACAAAATAGAACTACTGAGTCATGTAGACAGTAATCTGGTCCAATGGATGTCTTACATGATGTACAAAATAGAACTACTGAGTAGACATAGAGAGTAATCTAATCCAATGGATGTCTCACATGATGTACAAAATAGAACTACTGAAAAGACATAGAGAGTAATCTGGTCCAATGGATGTCTCACATGATGTACAAAATAGAACTACTGAGTAGACATAGAAAGTAATCTGATCCAATGGATGTCTTACATGATGTACAAAATAGAACTACTGAGTAGACATAGAGAGTAATCTGGTCCAATGGATGTTTCACATGATGTACAAAATAGAACTACTGAGAAGACATAGAGAGTAATCTGGTCCAATGGATGTCTTACATGATGTACAAAATAGAACTACTGAGTACATATAGAGAGTAATCTGGTCCAATGGATGTCTTACATGATGTACAAAATAGAACTATTGAGTAGACATAGAGAGTAATCTGGTCCAATGGATGTCTCACATGATGTACAAAATAGAACTACTGAAAAGACATAGAGAGTAATCTGGTCCAATGGATGTCTCACATGATGTACAAAATAGAACTACTGAGTAGACATAGAAAGTAATCTGATCCAATGGATGTCTTACATGATGTACAAAATAGAACTACTGAGTAGACATAGAGAGTAATCTGGTCCAATGGATGTCTCACATGATGTACAAAATAGAACTACTGAGTAGACATAGAGATTGATCTGATCCAATTGATGTCTTACATGATGTACAAAATAGAACTACTGAGTAGACATAGAGAGTAATCTGGTCCAATGGATGTCTCACATGATGTACAAAATAGAACTACTGAGTAGACATAGAGAGTAATCTGATCCAATGGATGTCTCACATGATGTACAAAATAGAACTACTGAGTAGACATAGAGAATAATCTGATCCAATGGATGTCTTACATGATGCAAAAAAATAGAACTACTGAAAAGACATAGAGAGTAATCTGGTCCAATGGATGTCTCACATGATGTACAAAATAGAACTACTGAGTAGACATAGAGAATGATCTGATCCAATTGATGTCTTACATGATGTACAAAATAGAATTATTGAGTAGACATAGAGAGTAATCTAATCTAATGGATGTCTCACATGATGTACAAAATAGAACTACTGAGTAGACATAGAGAATTATCTGAAACAATTGCTGTCTTGTAAGATGTACGAAATACAACTAGTGAGAACACGTAGAAAGTAATCTGGTCCAATGGATGTCTTACATGATGTACAAAATAGAACTTTTGAGTAGACATAGAGAGTAATCTGATCCAATGGATGTCTTACATGATGCAAAAAATAGAACTACTGAAAAGACATAGACAGCAATCTTGTCCAATTGATGTCTCACATGATGTACAAAATAGAACTACTGAGTAGACATAGAGAATGATCTGATCCAATTGATGTCTTACTTGATCTACAAAATAGAACTAGTGAGTAAACATAGAGAGTAATCTGGTACAATGGATGTCTCACATGATGTACAAAATAGAACGACTGAGTAGACATAGAGAGTAATCTGATCCAATGGATGTCTCACATGATTTACAAAATAGAACTACTAAATAGACATATGGAGTAATCTGATCCAATGGATGTCTCACATGATGTACAAAATAGAACTACTGAGTAGACATAGAGAGTAATCTGATACAATGGATGTCTCACATGATGTACAAAATAGAACTACTGAAAAGACATAGACAGCAATCTTGTCCAATTGATGTCTCACATGATGTACAAAATAGAACTACTGAGTAGACATAGAGAATAATCTGATCCAATTGATGTCTTACATGATCTACAAAATAGAACTACTGAGTAAACATAGAGAGTAATCTGGTCCAATGGATGTCTCACATGATGTACAAAATAGAACTACTGAGTAGACATAGAGAGTAATCTTATCCAATATATGTCTCACATGATCTACAAAATAGAACTATTGAGTAGATATAGAGAGAATCTGTTCCAATGGATGTCTTACATGATGTACAAAATAGAATTATTGAGTAGACATAAAGAGTAATCTAATCTAATGGATGTCTCACATGATGTACAAAATAGAACTACTGAGTAGACATAGATGTAATCTGATGCAATTGCTGTCTTACATGATGTACAAAATAGAACTACTGAGTAGACATAGAGAGTAATCTGGTCCAATGGATGTCTTACATGATGTACAAAATAGAACTACTGAGTAGACATAGAGAGTAATCTGATCCAATGGATGTCTTACATGATGTACAAAATAGAACTATTGAGTAGACATAGAGAGTAATCTGGTCCAATGGATGTCTCACATGATGTACAAAATAGAACTACTGAGTAGACATAGAGAGTAATCTGATCCAATGGATGTCTTACATGATGTACAAAATAGAACTACTGAGTAGACATAGAGAGTAATCTGGTCCAATGGATGTCTTCACATGATGTACAAAATAGAACTACTGAGAAGACATAGAGAGTAATCTGGTCCAATGGATGTCTTACATGATGTACAAAATAGAACTACTGAGTAGACATAGAGAGTAATCTGGTCCAATGGATGTCTTACATGATGTACAAAATAGAACTATTGAGTAGACATAGAGAGTAATCTGATCCAATGGATGTCTCACATGATGTACAAAATAGAACTACTGAGTAGACATAGAGAGTAATCTGGTCCAATGGATGTCTTACATGATGTACAAAATAGAACTACTGAGTAGACATAGAGAGTAATCTGGTCCAATGGATGTCTCACATGATGTACAAAATAGAACTACTGAGTAGACATAGAGAATGATCTGATCCAATTGATGTCTTACATGATGTACAAAATAGAACTATTGAGTAGACATAGAGAGTAATCTAATCTAATGGATGTCTCACATGATCTACAAAATAGAACTATTGAGTAGATATAGAGAGAATCTGGTCCAATGGATATCTTTTGTGATGTACAAAATAGAACTAATGAGTAGATGTAGAGAATAATCTGGTTCAATGGATGTCTTACATGATGTACAAAATAGAACTTTTGAGTAGACATAGAGAGTAATCTGATCTAATGGATGTCTCACATGATGTACAAAATAGAACTACTGAGTAGACACAGAGAATAATCTGATCCAATGGATGTCTTACATGATGCAAAAAATAGAACTACTGAAAAGACATAGACAGCAATCTTGTCCAATTGATGTCTCACATGATGTACAAAATAGAACTACTGAGTAGACATAGAGAATGATCTGATCCAATTGATGTCTTACTTGATCTACAAAATAGAACTAGTGAGTAAACATAGAGAGTAATCTGGTATAATGGATGTCTCACATGATGTACAAAATAGAACGACTGAGTAGACATAGAGAGTAATCTTATCCAATGGATGTCTCACATGATCTACAAAATAGATCTATTGAGTAGATATAGAGAGAATCTGGCCCAATGGATGTCTTTTATGATGTACAAAAAAGAACTAATGAGTACATGTAGAGAATAATCTGGTTCAATGGATGTCTTACATGATATACAAAATAGAACTTTTGAGCAGACATAGAGAGTAATCTGATCTAATGAATGTCTCACATGATGTACAAAATAGAACTTCTGAGTAGACATAGAGAGTAATCTGATCTATTGGATGTCTTAGATGATGTAGAAAATAGAACTACTGAGTAGACACATAGAGTAATCTGATCCAATGGATGTCTTACATGATAAAGAAAATAGAACTACTGAGTAGACATAGAAAGTTATCTGATCCAATGGATGTCTTACATGATGCAAAAAATAGAACTACTGAGAAGACATAGAGAGTAATCTGGACGAATGGATGTGTTAGATGATGAACAAAATAGAACTACTGAGTACATATAGAGAGTAATCTGGTCCAATGGATGTCTTACATGATGTACAAAATAGAATTATTGAGTAGACATAAAGAGTAACCTAATCTAATGGATGTCTCACATGATGTACAAAATAGAACTACTGAAAAGACATAGAGAGTAATCTGGTCCAATGGATGTCTCACATGATGTACAAAATAGAACTTCTGAGTAGACATAGAAAGTTATCTGATCCAATAGATGTCTTACATGATGTACAAAATAGAACTACTGAGTAGACATAGAGAGTAATCTGGTCCAATGGATATTTCACATGACGTACAAAATAGAACTACTGAGAAGACATAGAGAGTAATCTGGACGAATGGATGTCTTAGATGATGAACAAAATAGAACTACTGAGTACATATAGAGAGTAATCTGGTCCAATGGATGTCTTACATGATGTACAAAATAAAATTATTGAGTAGACATAAAGAGTAACCTAATCCAATGGATGTCTCACATGATGTATAAAATAGAACTACTGAAAAGACATAGAGAGTAATCTGGTTCAATGGATGTCTCACATGATGTACAAAATAGAACTTCTGAGTAGACATAGAAAGTTATCTGATCCAATGGATGTCTTACATGATGTACAAAATAGAAATACTGAGTAGACATAGAAAGTAATCTGGTCCAATGGATGTCTCACATGATGTACAAAATAGAACTACTGAGTAGACATAGAGAATGATCTGATCCAATTGATTTCTTACTTGATATACCAAATAGAATTATTGAGTAGACATAGAGAGTAATCTGGTATAATGGATGTCTCACATGATGTAAAAAATAGAACGACTGAGAAGACATAGAGAATTATCTGAAACAACTGCAGTCTTGTATGATGTACGAAATACAACTAGTGAGAACACGTAGAAAGTAATCTGGTCCAATGGATGTCTTATATGATGTACGAAATACAACTACTTAGAACACGTAGAAAGTAATCTAGTCCAATGGATGTCTTATATGATGTACAAAATAGAACTATTGAGTAGACATAGAGAGTAATCTGATCCAATTAATGTCTCATAAGATGTACAAAAAAGGACTATTGAGTAGACATGGAGAAAAATCTGATCCAATTGATGTCTCACATGATGTACAAAATAGAACTACTGAGTACATATAGAGAGTAATCTGGTCAAATGGATGTCTCACATGATGTACAAAATAGAACTACTGAGTAGACATAGATGTAATCTGATGCAATTGCTGTCTTACATGATTTACAAAATAGAACTACTTGAGTAGACATAGAGAGTAATCTGGTCCAATGGATATTTCACATGACATACAAAATAGAACTACTGAGAAGACATAGAGAGTAATCTGGTCCAATGTATGTCTTACATGATGAACAAAATAGAACTACTGAGTATATATAGAGAGTAATCTGGTCCAATGGATGTCTTACATGATGTACAAAATAGAATTATTGAGTAGACATAAAGAGTAACCGAATCTAATGGATGTCTCACATGATGTACAAAATAGAACTACTGAGAAGACATAGAGAATTATCTGAAACAATTGCTGTCTTGTATGATGTACGAAATACAACTAATGAGTACACGTAGAAAGTAATCTGGTCCAATGGATGTCTTACATGATGTACAAAATAGAACTACTTAGAACACGTAGAAAGTAATCTGGTCCCATGGATGTCTTATATGATGTACAAAATAGAACTACTGAGAAGACATAGAGAATGATCTGATCCAATTAATGTCTCATAAGATGTACAAAAAAGAACTATTGAGTAGACATGGAGAAAAATCTGATCCAATTGATGTCTCACATGATGTACAAAATAGAACTACTGAGTACATATAGAGAGTAATCTGGTCAAATGGATGTCTCACATGATGTACAAAATAGAACTACTGAGTAGACATAGATGTAATCTGATGCAATTGCTGTCTTACATGATTTTCTAAATAGAACTACTTGAGTAGACATAGAGAATAATCCGGTCCAATGGATGTCTTATACGATGTACAAAATAGAACTTCTTAGTAGACATAGAGAGTAATCTGGTCCAATTGATTTCTCACATGATTTACAAAATAGAACTACTGAGAAGACATAGAGAATGATCTGATCCAATTAATGTCTTACTTGATGTACAAAATAGAACTATTGAGTAGACATAGAGAGTAATCTGGTCCAATGGATGTCTTACATGATGTACAAAATAGAACTACTGAGTAGACATAGAGAGTAATCTGATCCAATTGATGTCTTACATGATGTACAAAATAGAACTACTGAGAAGACATAGGGAGTAATCTGGTCGAATGGATGTCTTAGATGATGAACAAAATAGAACTACTGAGTACATATAGAGAGTAATCTGGTCCAATTAATGTCTTACTTGATGTACGAAATAGAACTATTGAGTAGACATAGAGAGTAATCTGGTCCAATGAATGTCTCACATGATGTACAAAATAGAACTTCTGAGTAGACATAGAAAGTTATCTGATCCAATGGATGTCTTACATGATGTACAAAATAGAAATACTGAGTAGACATAGAGAGTAATCTGGTCCAATGGATGTCTCACATGATGTAGAAAATAGAACTACTGAGTAGACATAGAGAATGATCTGATCCAATTGATGTCTTACTTGATCTACAAAATAGAACTAGTGAGTAAACATAGAGAGTAATCTGGTTTTATGGATGTCTCACATGATGTACGAAATAGAACTATTGAGTAGACATAGAGAGTAATCTGGTCCAATGGATGTCTCACATGATGTACAAAATAGAACTACTGAGTAGACATAGAGAGTAATCTGGTCCAATGGATGTCTTACATGATGTACAAAATAGAACTACTGAGTACATGTAGAGAATAATCTGGTCCAATGGATGTCTTACATGATGTACAAAATAGAACTTTTGAGTAGACATAGAGAATAATCTGATCCAATGGATGTCTCACATGATGTACAAAATAGAACTACTGAGTAGACATAGAGAATAATCTGATCCAATGGATGTCTTACATGATGTACAAAATAGAACTACTGAGTAGACATAGAGAGTAATCTGGTCCAATGGATGTCTCACATGATGTACAAAATAGAACTACTGAGTAGATATAGAGAATGATCTGGTCCAATGGATGTCTTACATGATGTACAAAATAGAACTATTGAGTAGACATAAAGAGTAACCTAATCTAATGGATGTCTCACATGATGTACAAAATAGAACTACTGAGAAGACATAGAGAATTATCTGAAACAATTGCTGTCTTGTATGATGTACGAAATACAACTAGTGAGAACACGTAGAAAGTAATCTGGTCCAATGGATGTCTTATATGATGTACGAAATACAACTACTTAGAACACGTAGAAAGTAATCTGGTCCAATGGATGTCTTATATGATGTACAAAATAGAACTATTGAGTAGACATAGAGAGTAATCTGATCCAATTAATGTCTCATAAGATGTACAAAAAAGAACTATTGAGTAGACATGGAGAAAAATCTGATCCAATTGATGTCTCACATGATGTACAAAATAGAACTACTGAGTACATATAGAGAGTAATCTGGTCAAATGGATGTCTCACATGATGTACAAAATAGAACTACTGAGTAGACATAGATGTAATCTGATGCAATTGCTGTCTTACATGATTTTCTAAATAGAACTACTTGAGTAGACATAGAGAGTAATCTGGTCCAATGGATGTTTCACATGATGTACAAAATAGAACTACTGAGTAGACATAGAGAGTAATCTGGTCCAATGTATGTCTTACATGATGTACAAAATAGAACTACTGAGTAGACATAGAGAGTAATCTGGTCCAATGGATGTCTTACATGATGTACAAAATAGAACTATTGAGTAGACATAGAGAGTAATCTGGTCTAATGGATGTCTCACATGATGTACAAAATAGAACTACTGAGTAGACATAGAGAATAATCTGATCCAATTGATGTCTTATATGATGTACGAAATAGAACTACTGAGAACACATAGAGAGTAATCTGGTCCAATGGATGTCTTATATGATGTACAAAATAGAACTACTGAGTACACATAGAGAGTAATCTGGTCCAATGGATGTCTTATATGATGTACGAAATACAACTACTGAGAAGACATAGAGAGTAATCTGATCCAATTAATGTCTCATAAGATGTACAAAAAAGAACTATTGAGTAGACATGGAGAAAAATCTGATCCAATTGATGTCTCACATGATGTACAAAATAGAACTACTGAGTACACATAGAGAGTAATCTGGTCCAATGGATGTCTCACATGATGTACAAAATAGAACTACTGAGTAGACATAGATGTGATCTGATGCAATTGATGTCTTACATGATGTACAAAATAGAACTACTTGAGTAGACATAGAGAGTAATCTGGTCCAATGGATGTCTTACATGATGTACAAAATAGAACTATTGAGTAGACATAGAGAGTAATCTGGTCCAATGGATATCTCACATGATGTACAAAATAGAACTACTGAGAAGACATAGAGAATAATCTGATCCAATGGATGTCTTACATGATGTACAAAATAGAACTATTGAGTAGACATAGAGAGTAATCTGGTCAAATGGATGTCTCACATGATGTACAAAATAGAACTACTGAGTAGACATAGAGAGTAATCTGATCCAATGGATGTCTTACATGATGTACAAAATAGAACTACTGAGTAGACATAGAGAGTAATCTGGTCCAATGGATGTCTCACATGATGTACAAAATAGAACTACTGAGTAGACATAGAGAATGATCTGATCCAATTGATGTCTTACTTGATGTACAAAATAGAACTATTGAGTAGACATAGAGAGTAATCTAATCTAATGGATGTCTCACATGATCTACAAAATAGAACTACTGAGTAGATATAGAGAGAATCTGGTCCAATGGATGTCTTTTGTGATGTACAAAATAGAACTAATGAGTACATGTAGAGAATAATCTGGTCCAATGGATGTCTTACATGATGTACAAAATAGAACTATTGAGTAGACATAGAGAGTAATCTGATCTAATGGATGTCTCACATGATGTACAAAATAGAACTACTGAGTAGACACAGAGAATAATCTGATCCAATGGATGTCTTACATGATGCAAAAAATAGAACTACTGAAAAGACATAGACAGCAATCTTGTCCAATTGATGTCTCACATGATGTACAAAATAGAACTACTGAGTAGACATAGAGAATGATCTGATCCAATTGATGTCTTACTTGATCTACAAAATAGAACTAGTGAGTAAACATAGAGAGTAATCTGATCCAATGGATGTCTCACATGATTTACAAAATAGAACTACTATATAGACATATGGAGTAATCTGATCCAATGGATGTCTCACATGATGTACAAAATAGAACTACTGAGTAGACATAGAGAGTAGTCTGATACAATGGATGTCTCACATGATGTACAAAATAGAACTACTTGAGTAGACACAGAGAGTAATCTGATCCAATGGATGTCTCACATGATGTACAAAACAGAACTACTGAGTAGGTATAGAGAGTAATCTGATCCAATGGATGTCTCACATGATCTACAAAATAGAACTATTGAGTAGATATAGAGAGAATCTGGTTCAATGGATGTCTTACATGATGTACAAAATAGAATTTTTGAGTAGACATAAAGCGTAACCTAATCTAATGGATGTCTCACATGATGTACAAAATAGAACTACTGAGAAGACATAGAGAATTATCTGAAACAATTGCTGTCTTGTATGATGTACGAAATACAACTAGTGAGAACACGTAGAAAGTAATCTGGTCCAATGGATGTCTTATATGATGTACGAAATACAACTACTTAGAACACGTAGAAAGTAATCTGGTCCAATGGATGTCTTATATGATGTACAAAATAGAACTACTGAGTAGACATAGATGTAATATGATGCAATTGCTGTCTTACATGATTTTCTAAATAGAACTACTTGAGTAGACATAGAGAGTAATCCGGTCCAATGGATGTCTTATACGATGTACAAAATAGAACTTCTGAGTAGACATAGAGAGTAATCTGGTCCAATTGATATCTCACATGATGTACAAAATAGAACTGCTGAGAAGACATAGAGAATGATCTGATCCAATTAATGTCTTACTTGATGTACAAAATAGAACTATTGAGTAGACATAGAGAGTAATCTGGTCAAATGGATGTCTTACATGATGAACAAAATAGAACTACTGAGTACATATAGAGAGTAATCTGGTCCAATTAATGTCTTACTTGATGTACAAAATAGAACTATTTAGTAGACATAGTGAGTAATCTAATCTAATGGATGTCTCACATGATCTACAAAATAGAACTATTCAGTAGATATAGAGAGAATCTGGTCCAATGGATATCTTTTGTGATGTACAAAATAGAACTAATGAGTACATGTAGAGAATAATCTGGTTCAATGGATGTCTTACATGATGTACAATATAGAACTAATGAGTACATGTAGAGAGTAATCTGGTTCAATGGATGTCTTACATGATGTTCAAAATAGAACTTTTGAGTAGACATAGAGAGTTATCTGATCTAATGAATGTCTCACATGATGTACAAAATAGAACTACTGAGTAGACATAGAGAGTAATCTGATCCAATGGATGTCTTACATGATTTAAAAAATAGAACTACTGAGTAGATATAGAAAGTTATCTGATCCAATAGATGTCTTACATGATGCAAAAAATAGAACTACTGAAAAGACATAGACAGCAATCTTGTCCAATTGATGTCTCACATGATGTACAAAATAGAACTACTGAGTAGACATAGAGAATGATCTGATCCAATTGATGTCTTACTTGATCTACAAAATAGAACTAGTAGAACTAAACATAGAGAGTAATCTGGTACAATGGATGTCTCACCAGATGTACAAAATAGAACAAAATAGAACTGAGTAGACATAGAGAGTAATCTGATCCAATGGATGTCTCACATGATTTACAAAATAGAACTACTGAGTTGGCATAGAGAGTAATCTGATCCAATGGATGTCTCACATGATGTGCAAAATAGAACTACTGAGTAGACATAGAGAGTAATCTGATCTAATCGATGTCTTACATGACTTATTGCTTCAATTTAGTGTTCATTTTGTCATATGTATTGGGTTTTCTTTTGTTTTATATGGATGTAATTTATAATCCAAAACTTAGATGACTCGTTTTTTTATGTTTCAAAGCATATGATTTGTTATTCCGATAACAAACATTTTAACTCTGAAAGCTTCATATATATAAGGAGTGCTTTACAAATTAAAACTGCGTTGATGATGTAATGTTTTACTTTATCAAGTACATTTGGAAAACATTTGTACACGAGGAGTTAAGATTCCTAAACGCACGTGAAATATATTACTTCAACAAACCAATATTTCACTGTAAAAATAAATTTTTATTTGTCTGTCTGTAAAGAAAGTTTTGTGTTTTGTTTTTCAATAACTCCCTCTATAAATATAGAAACATTTTCTGTCATTTTATATTATTTTTATCTCACCTGTTATTACTTAAACGTTTTTCACTTAGTAATCGCTCATATAAAATCACACACTGTTCTCTACTTTTGAACTTACATCAGCTTTTGTTGTTTGTCTTAGCAGTGTTAAATTTTCATCTGTAAACAGATAACAAAAGCATTTTTAATTAACTGATTAATATTTTTAAAAGCAACATCATTTACTGAGACATAACTGATCTACTATAGTTTTAACTGTGGTTTCCTTATCGCAGTATTCAGTTACTCTACCATTAGACAAGTTTAACACTTGATATTTGAAATAAATAAATGATTTACACATCAAATACAAATTCAGTAATAACTCTTTAATTTTGGGTAGTTAAAAGCTGATAGCCTAACCATATTATTAGAACCATGTTATTAAAAAAAAAACTGATAATATTCGTAAAATTAAAATAAATACGAATGAGAATAGTTTAGACAATATAAATGATGTAAGATTTAGTAAAGAAGAGGTACCATAACTAAACATGTGTGGTATAAAATCCTAAATAGAAAAAATAAGAAATAATCCAACAAGGAATAACAAAAATTATACATACTTATCTGTGTTTGATAATATTTTTATCTTAAGTTGTACTTGAATGTGTTTTGTTTGAAGTCCCAGCACCTACCTAAAGGCAGAGATCCCCTTATTACAGTTATTCTCGTAAGAGAAATAGAATCTTGAGGAAGTACCCTAAATAAAATGGAGTTTTCTCTTTTGGATTAATCACACTAAACTATAAATCCAATTTACTTTTCAAAATACATTCAAAAACTGGATATAAGTGAGCTTTGAATAGCTTGTTCTCATTTTACTGTAAGGTTTAAACAAAAGCATAAACCGTGTGATATATTTATATGATCCATGCAGAATCCACGGGTTTCGTCCTAAATATTAAAGTAATTTATTTATTGAAAATTCTTCAGATTTTTTGTGCTAACTGTGAAACCTTCTACGCTATTTAAGACGATTAATTACAGTGTAAATAATATATATTTTTATTGAATGTATATCTAGGTAATATATTTATTTTGTCGATAGTAGTTTAATTTTGAAAATAAATATAGGTTAGCACGCTCTTTTTAATGAAACATTTTAATTTTATAAGTATAATTAAATACAAAGCACTTGTGGTGCGTGTAGATTTTTGTCGTCTTTGATTTTTACTTACCTCGATATCGAAGGTCATAAAATTTGATTATATGATTAGAACCTTGGAAGGGAATAAAAAGGGAAGACTGCAGTTTTGTCTCAGTCTGTTTGCCGTCACATATTGAAATTCCTTGTTCGAAAGTTAGCCTTAAAAACATTATTTTTGTTGACAAATAATCTACTTGAGATTAAATTTACTCGATGTTCGTTGGACTTTTATTACTCACTTTGCTCATTTTGCCCAAATCCTACGTCAAAGCCACGAAAATCCGATGCAAGAAATAGAAAAGATAAAAATTATGTTACACAAAATTTTAGTCAGAAACTCGAAGCCAGGATAAACATGTTTTACGTTGTAGATTTTATTATGATAAAAGAAATAATTGTTTCATGAATTTCTCCAATAAGGCTTTACAATCAACGATAGACACATTGCGAAAACTGAGACAAAAAAACATTTCTACAGGGAAATAGGCCCGGCATGGCCAAGCGTGTTAAGGTGTGCGACTCGTAATCTGAGGGTCGCGGGTTCGAATCGCGGTTGTACCAAACATGCTCGCCCTTTCAGCCGTGGGGGCGTTATAATGTTACGGGCAATCCCATTATTCGTTGGTAAAAGAGTAGTCCAAGAGTTGGCGGTGGGTGGTGATGATGACTCGCTGCCTTCCCTCTAGTCTTACACTGCTAAATTAGGAACGGCTAGCACAGATACCCATCGAGTAGCTTTGTGCGAAATTCCAAAACAAACAAACAAACAAACAATCTACAGGGAAATCAGGGCGCCATATTAAGACGTTTGGAACTTAGTCTAGTAATATATAATAAATGAACTAATATATAATAAAACACATCTTTAGCCTACATTTAACATAATTATTATATATCTTAAAATTTAAGATTCTGTGAGCATTCAGTGGTGACGTCATGAGGCCCGGCATGGCCGGGTGGGTTAAGGCGTTTGACAAATGATAATGTGACTATCATTTACTATTCGTTAGTAAAACAGTAGCCCGAAATTAAAAAACAAAGTTTCCGCCATACGTTAATGTATTTAATAAAAAATACTTTGTGTTTTTCGTATAAACATTAATCATGACATCTAGAAACGCACTCTCAAAATTAGGATATTGAGACATGGTACGCAATAAACAGATTAAAATATATAATTTATCTTAAAATTATTGTATTTTTATTGGTATAGAAAGCCTTAGTAGGCTTAGTCTAGATTAAAAATAAAGAGAACTCTTACTAAGACAGACTTAAATATTACTATTTGGAACAAAGAATATTAAAAATCATTAAAATTTATATTTATTGGTATTTTTAACGAATACTAAATATATCGCTACATATAATATTTCACGAACATAAGAACAAAATAATGTTTTTACTTTAAATTAAAACAAAAAATTCAGTTCAGTTTACGCGAAATTTATTTTGAAACCTATATTTCGATCTGTTCAGTGTAGTTCGTTAACACTAAATTATCGATAGTTCTATGTTTCCAATCGATTTTTTCTTTGGGAATAGTTTCAGAAACTTTTCATCACTTACTCGTTTATATTGGGATCTTCCATCTGACCTGAAAAAACAAAGAAAATTACAATAAAAAATAACACGTCCCACTGACATTGTTTTCAAAATCAAACTAAACTTACGTCATTCTAATATTTCCAGAAACGTGACTGCTGCGTAAGAAAACAGTTAAATACAATGGTATTACAAAATTAAATAATATATATCACCAGTACATCTTACACGAATGTGGCACTCACGGTTTAAGTCAAATGTCCTGAGAAAATCGTATATTTGCTAAGCACAGTAAGGGAAAAGTACATCTTACATGGATGTGTCACTCACGGTTTAAGTCAAAATGTCCTACGAAAATCGTATATTTGCTAAGCACAGTAAAACTATTGATTTATAAAACACATCAAAATTACAAAAGTTGTGTTTTTATTCATTATATTCTAGTTTCTAGTACGTCACATTTGAGACAGATGTATATTACTAAACTGACTAGTTATTAATTATTGATCACCAGTGGCACAACGGTATGTCTACCGACTCGCAGCGCTAAAAACCGGGTTTCGATACCTGTGGTGGGCAGAGCACGTAGAGCTTTGTGCTAAACAATATTAAATCCAAACAAATAAAGAAGTAATGTTGACTTGATTGGAATGTGTGAGCTCTTGGAGAAGAAGTTCAGCTTTAAATAAATTATTGAGATTCATATTAAATAACTTGTTCGTTTGTTTTTTATTTCGCGCAAAGCTACACGAGGGCTACTGCTCTAGCCGTCCCTAATTTAGCTGTGTAAGACTGGGAGGCTACTTAGACTACTCTTTTACTAACGAATAGTGGGATAGACTGTCACATTATAAAGCCTCTACTGCTGAAAAGGTGAGCAAGTTTGGTGTGAGAGGGATTCTAACCTATGGCCCTCAGATTACGAGACGAGCGCCATAACCACCTGGTCATGTCGGGGCTCATTATTCGTTTCTTTGATTCTATAAGCTGTCATTTTTAGGTCGATTAATCTACCAAATTAAATAGCAGTAAAATATCTGCTCTTACGATTCTTAAAAATACAGCACTTTAAACTGCTTCAGGTTGCAGATAGGCTTAGGAACACGTTCACTTGCGTTCAGTGTCAATTAATAAGTGATTACTCGGTGGAGCTGACGTAAAATAGAGCGTTGGTGTCCAATTAAAGAAGACATCAACGTACCTGACACACGGAAGTGGCACCTTATCTGGTGACGGGTAATGATGAAACCGATAATGGCAAGAACAGAAGTAAGAGAAACCGCTCCAGCAATTACTGCTACTAATCGTAGGACATCCCTGGGAAGTGCCCGATCTGCAAAATTACAGTGTTTATTTTAGAAACGTGAAAAACTAAGTTTCAACCTTGTGACTTCCTTGAAACGCAGTCATGGTTCATTGAATAATATATTATTGTAAGAACGATACACTGGTTGTTACGAGATATGTTTTTTAACGTCTTCATTAGTGCAAGATATATTTTTTATTTAAAACAAGTATGTTATTAGAGAAACAAAATGCAATGCTACGAACATATCGTACCGAAAACATTCTACTTTTAAATTGACTCTTATATAGAAGTAGTCTTTTACAGAAATATAAATCTTAACATGTATAGATTATCCATACGTGAGATAACACTGAGACACTAAATCAAATTTTTATGTGAGTTTTTCTTGATGACGAGAAACCCACCTGAAATAAAATTGTATTTCAGAACGGCTGGTCTGGGTATTAACACTTTTATTAATAAGGAAAGACAACGTTTCGACCTTTCTAGGTCATCTTCACCTAGCGTTTCATACACAGTAAAAATAATTACATCTTTAATTAATTATAGATTGTCTGGTTCTATTTGTGACTGAAAATAATAAATTAATGATAACTATTTTCTTTATTTTTTAAGAAGGAAATCTTTTAATAACTATATTCGAAACTTATTAAAACACGAGCAGAGGTGTGAGGGTCTAAGATACGTATTTTCCATTTTACTACGGAAATAAGATAATACTTTTATATCGAAGCGATTTTTTTCTTAAAAATCTATACAATGTACAAGAATAAAAGTCACCAAACACAACGGAATGCAAATGATTTATGATTCATATACCGCTCTCGAAGAATGATGGACTCTATAGATCAAAAGAAACCTCATAAAAAATGTGTTTTTGAAGCACTTTACAGCATGGTCGTTTTTACAACGCTGCTGGAAAATACATGTAAATTAAAGTTGAAGAAATTATTGTTGGGAACAGGTCTTTGATATGTTATTATATTTTTGGTAACGTAGCATTACATTAAATACAAGTTTTTTGGCACTGGGTTTGTGTATGACCGCTGTTTATCGAAATTTATCTATATATGATTTTACGGTTATTATTTGCATGTAACGTTCTAAGTGACAATAACACAGTCCTTGTGTGCTAAGATGTCGTTCACTTCTTACCTTTAAATTCCTGTTTTCCAGACGACGTACGTGCCTTTAAAGAGATTGGCTTGCTTTTTCCAATGTCATTTGAGGCATACAACACGATAATAAAGTCCGAGCTTGCTGGTAAAGCCTCAACACTAAACACAGGTATTTTATCTTGAGTTATGTTTGCGACGAGTGTGCGTTTCGTCATCGTTGTTGTTGTTAAATATACCTCCATGTGAAAGGTCTGGTTGAGACCTCCGTTGTAACCTTCCTGACAATGTACTGAAAACCCACTGGTACACTGGTCAAAAATTAGGCAGTTTCTGAGAAACTTAGGCTTACCTAAAATAGTATACATGATATTAAAACAAAGGTGTAAAACATATTACTTAGTTTGTTACATTTCATAATATAAAACATATAATTTAACATTACTTAATGAGGATATGTACTACGAATAATCAAGAAATGCAATATGTGTAGTTCTGATCAACTTGGCTGGGGCTATGACATAGATTTTTATCATAAGTGACGAAAGTTGTCTGGTGCAGTTCTTTTAGTTTGTAAATAAACAGTACCCCCCAGATACTAACGAATGTTCAATAGTCTTCATATTTTGTTTGTATGTTTGATTTTGACTTTCGCACAAAGCTACTCGAGGGCTATCTGTGCTGGCCGTCCCTAATTTAGCAGTGTATGACTAGAGGGAAGGCAGCTAGTCATCACCACCCACCCCAAACTCTTGGGCTACTCTTTTACCAACGAATAGTGGGATTGACCGTAACTTATAACGCTCCCACGGCTGAAAGGGCGAGCATGTTTGGCGCGATGGGGATGCGAACCCGTGACCCTCAGATTACGAGTCGCACGCCTTAACGTGCGTGGCCATGCCGGGCCTAGCCTTCATAAGTTGGAAAAATGTCTCGAATAAAACAAACCATAAAATTTAATTGGTACAAGTAGAATGAGATTAGATTATTTCAAGTCTCAATTAGCTCCATTTTATTTAGTTTAAAAAGATAGATTGAAAACTTCGTAAATACATTACATGTTATCTTTAAACTTTTATTTGGGGGGGGGGTGAACAGAGACTGTTTCCCATGAATATTTTTTTTAACAAAAATTAACAATTGAGCTCATTTTGGTGTTCTAGGAACTGATGGGAAATTCATTATTGTTGTGTAGTCTTTTGTTCCTTGTATTTCTATAAGTATCTTGAATACAATAGGCTCATTTCCACTTGAAATCCTACAAAGCATTCCATTAAAAAATGTAATAAATATTATAGTAATATCTATATTCCGAGTTAAACAGTTTCACACAATGAAAATGAAAAATATATCGAATAGTAATTTACGCTTCAAGAAACATAAGGTAGTAGTTATGTTGATTAGACTCAAATTTTCTCCCACTTGTGTCATAAAGAAACCAGTAAAAAATGTTTGCCTCAAAAATGTTGATTTGTTATATTTGTTTTTAGACAACAGCAAAATGTGTAAAACTGTAAGTGTTCAAATACAATCTCAAATCCTAACTTTAACACTGGCTTTCATAAATATCTGAACGTTATATGATTTTACTTACATATTCTCATATAAAATGTTGTACGCCTGCTGTAGTTTCATATATCTTTCTATTGCAGTTAGCCTATAAAATGATCATACAAGTTTCTCTGCAATAATCAAACGTGAAAATGAAACTCAAAATAACACAAACCAGTTTCACAAGTGAATATTTAGTGAAAATTCCTGTATATTTCAGTACTGCTTCACATGATTTCATTAAGTTTAAGCAGATATTCATGAGTGATTGGTTTATATCCTTTCTTGAGTAATTCAAAGAGTTCACTTTACGTGATCGACTTGTGATCTTTCATTAATCGGTTTAACTCAGCCCATAAATTTGTTATCGGATTTATACGCAGTGATTCACCTGACCATTCCATACCATCAAATATCTTATTTCTAAGATAGCTTTTAACGACTTTTAATCGCGGAGAACGGCCCAGCAGGCCAGATGGTTAAGGCGCTCGATTCATAATCTGAGATTCGCGGGTTCGAATCCCTGTTGCACCAAACATGTTCGCCCTTTCAGCCATGAAGGCGTTATAATATGACGGTCAATCTCACTATTCGTTGATTAAAGAGTAGCCCAAGAGTTGGAGGTGGGTGGTGCTGTCCAGCTGCTCTCTCTCTAGTCTTACACTGCTAAATTAGGGATGCCCAGCGCAGATAGCTCTCGTGTAACTTTGCGCAAAACTCGAACCAATCGCAAAGACATTTGATCATTTTTTAGGCTAATTCGAATAAGAATATTTAAGAAACTAGTGTGCAACACATTTTAGGAGAAAATGTAACTAAAATAATGAAAATTTCGTGTATTTACGAAAACCAGTGTTAAAATTAGGATTTGATGTCATATTTGAAGATATCTTATCGATTGCATTCTAAAAACATATAGTTTGATATATTTTTCTGTTACCTCATAAAATATATTACAAATTAATAACGTTTTCAAGGGGGGTACATTTTTTTCGTCCACCCTCTGTTAATAGCAATCTAGTTTATCAAAGCAAGTCTTCATATAACATTTCTGTTAGATGTTT
The DNA here is from genome assembly GCF_004210375.1 of Tachypleus tridentatus. Classification (NCBI taxonomy): domain Eukaryota; kingdom Metazoa; phylum Arthropoda; class Merostomata; order Xiphosura; family Limulidae; genus Tachypleus; species Tachypleus tridentatus. The sequence goes on from NC_134825.1 coordinate 118,766,546, forward strand.
TTATTCGGTGCTAGTGAATTGAATAAACGAATTAAACAGTTAGTTATAGATAAACAACTGTTTCCAGTTGTTTATATGTTTATCTTCCATCTTGGAATAAAGTTGGAAAATGTTGTTGCTAAATTTCGCATCAACTTAATGATATTAATGAGAAATGTCTCTATGACGTTTAAATTCATTTTGTTTGTTTTGAATGTTCGCGCTAAAGTACACTAGAACCATCTGCAGTAGCCGTCCCCAGTTTAGCAGTTTAAGACAAGAGGGATGGCAGCTACTGATCACCATCCACCACCAACTCTTTGGGCTTCTTTTTTACCAACGAATAGTGGGATTGACCGTGGCTTTATAACGCCCCCACGGCTAAAAGGGCGAGCACGTTTCAGGTGACGGGGATTCGAATCCTCAACCCTCAGATTACGAGTCGAGCGCCTTAATCACCTGGCCATGGCGGTCCGAAGTGCATGTTGTATTATATAAATGTGAATGTTATGAAGTTATATAATTTAAGAAAGAAAATAACCTACCGATCGCACGAGCAGTATGGACACATGGTTCTTTTTGAATACCAATGCTGTTAGTTGCTTGACGGACAACATCTCTGTAATCAGAATCTTTTCTTGGCGTGTACGTCAAAACATCCGAGATATTATTTTCTTTAAATCCGTTGATTTCTTCTGTGTGGGAAGAATTCTTTATGTACCACTGGTACGTAAGATCCGTTGGATTGGCTGGTACCGTACACCTCATGGTTACGTTGTTAAATTCCGTTTTAGTTCTTTTGGTACAAATCGGAGTGACTATCATTGAAACACTTGTAAATATCAATAACAATAATAACAAAGGAATAAATAATAAAAATAAATAATAAATAATAGTAAAGTTACTATTATACTAAAGCTGTTTTGTGTACAGTTTCCTATATTTTTGGTTAAGGCATTCATTTATTATTTTCTTCTCGTAACTGTAATATTTTAAAAATCCCTAGAAACTTATGTATGAACTTGTAAGATAGAGTAAAGATAGACTCAGAAGGTATCCGAAAATAATGTGTTACACTTGTTTTGAAGATACGATCATCAAACATAGAACCCATGTTTTATATTTTTTCTATTGCACTTTATATTCTTCTAGTTATAGTGCAAGGGACAAGAGGTTGAAAGTTTTTATGGCTTCCATATTTGTGGACTGTAAGAGTAGACGATGTTAGTTCCAAGGATGGTTTACCATACACACTGAAACTCGACCTCTTGTACACTCTAAACAAACACAGTCCAAACAATCTTCTAATAAGTTTCACAATACGGTTTAATTATACCTTACTTCACTTTGTGTAGTGATGTATATAGTATAACGGCTTTAACATTCTTAAAGCAAACCCGCAGAAATTCCAGTGAACAACTGTTCTGTGAATAAACACAATATTTAAATACAAACCATAAAGTGTTTGGAAAGACTCAAAGTCACTAAGATAAGGGGCCAATAAATATTAGAACTTTATTCAACTGTCTCGATAAAAAGTACCCAAAATATCACACACGAGGTAATAACACACTACCAATAGTCTCTAATAATCACAAACGGAGTAATAATACACTACCAATAGTCTCTAATAATCACAAACGGAGTAATAACACACTACCAATAGTCTCTAATAATCACAAACGGAGTAATAACACACTACCAATAGTCTCTAATAATCACAAACGGAGTAATAACACACTACCAATAGTCTCTAATAATCACAAACGGAGTAATAACACACTACCAATAGTCTCTAATAATCACAAACGGAGTAATAACACACTACCAATAGTCTCTAATAATCACAAACGGAGTAATAACACACTCACTATAGTCTCTAATAATCACAAACGGAGTAATAATGTACTTCCTATAGTTTCTAATAATCACAAACGGAGTAATAACACACTCACTATAGTCTCTAATAATCACAAACGGAGTAATAATGTACTTCCTATAGTTTCTAATAATCACAAACGGAGTAATAACACACTACCAATAGTCTCTAATAATCACAAACGGAGTAATAACACACTACCAATAGTCTCTAATAATCACAAACGGAGTAATAACACACTAATAATGTACACTATAGTCTCTAATAATCACAAACGGAGTAATAATAACACACTACCAATAGTACTAATAACATAGTCTCTAATAATCACAAACGGAGTAATAATATACTTCCTATAGTCTCTAATAATCACAAACGGAGTAATAATATACTTCCTGTAGTCTCTAATCACAAACGGAATAATAATATACTTCCTATAGTTTCTAATAATCACAAACGGAGTAATAATATACTTCCTATAGTCTCTAATAATCACAAACGGAGTAATAATATACTTCCTATAGTTTCTAATAATCACAAACGGAGTAATAATATACTTACTGTAGATTCTAATAATCACAAACAGAGTAATAATAGACTTTCAATAGTCTCTAATAATCACAAACGGAATAATAATATACTTACTATAGTCTCTAATAATCACAAACGGAGTAATAATACACTTCCTATAGTCTCTAATTGTCAGACACGAGGTACTAATACACTTCCTATAGTCTCTAAAAATCACAAACGGAGTAATAATACACTTACTATAGTGTCTGATGGCCACACAGGGGGTAATAATACACTTCTTATAGTCTCTTATGGCCACGCAGGGGGTAATATTACACTTACTATAGTCTCTGATGATCACACAGGGGGTAATAAAGCACTTACTATAATCTCTGATGGCCACACACTTGATAATATTACACTTATTATTGTCTCTGATGGCGACACAGGGAGTACTAATACACTTCCTATTGCCTCTGATGGCCACACACTGGGTAATATTACACTTACTATAGTCTCTGATGGACACACACTGGGTAATATTACACTTACTATTGTCTTTGATGGACACACAATGAGTAATATTACACATACTATAGTCTCTGATGGCCACACAGGGGGGTAATAATACAGTTCTTATAGTCTCTGATGGCCACACAGGGGGTACTAATACACTTCCTATTGTCTCTGATGGCCACACACTGGGTAATATTACATTTCCTATAGTCTCTGATGGCCATACACTGGGTAATATTACACTTACTATAGTCTCTGATGGACACACAATGAGTGATATTACACATACTATAGTCTCTGATGGCCACACAGGGGGTACTAATACAGTTCTTATAGTCTCTGATGGCCACACAGGGGGTAATAATACACTATCTATTGTCTCTGATGGCCACACAGGGGGTACTAATACACTTCCTATTGTCTCTGATGGCCACACAGTGGGTAATATTACATTTCCTATAGTCTCTGATGGACACACAATGAGTAATATTACACATACTATAGTCTCTGATGGCCACACAGGGGGTACTAATACAGTTCTTATAGTCTCTGATGGTCACACAGGGGGTAATAATACACTACCTATTGTCTCTGATGGCCACACAGGGGGTACTAATACACTTCCTATTGTCTCTGATGGCCACACACTGGGTAATATTACATTTCCTATAGTCTCTGATGGCCATACACTGAGTAATATTACGCTTACTATAGTCTCTGATGGACACACAATGAGTGATATTACACATACTATAGTCTCTGATGGTCACACAGGGGGCACTAATACAGTTCTTATAGTCTCTGATGGCCACACAGGGGGTAATATTACACTTACTATAGTCTCTGATGGCCACACTCGGGGTACTAATACACTTCTATATTCTCTGATGGCCACACTCGGGGTAATTATACACTTACTATAGTCTCTGATGGCCACACAAGGGGTAATAATATACTTCCTATAGTCTCTTATGGCCATGCAGGGGGTAATATTACCCTTACTATATTCTCTGATGGCCACACTCGGGGTTTTAATACACTTCCTATAGTGTCTGATCGCCACTCAGGGGTTAATAATTCACTTTCCATTGTCTCTGATGGCCACACACGGGTAATATTACACGTACTATAGTCTCTGATGGCCACACAGGGGGTACTAATACACTTCTTATAGTCTCTGATGGCCACAAAGTAGGTAATATTACATTTCCCATAGTCTCTTTTGGCCATACACTGAGTAATATTACACTTACTATAGTCTCTGATGGCCACGAAGGGGGTACTAATACACTTCTATATTCTCTGATGGCCACACTCGGGGTACTTATACACTTACTATAGTCTCTGATGGCCACACAGGTGGTAATAATACACTTCCTATTGTCTCTGATGGTCACACTCGTGGTAATAATACACTTCCTATAGTCTCTCATAATTACTTTGCATTACAGTTGGTAAAACCTATTTTCGTAATAATCGTTAAAAATAATATTAAATATATTGGTAAAAGATCATATTCTATTTCGTTGCTCAAAGAGAAGACATAATTTCTGAGTTCTTATTAGGATTTATGATTTAGCATCGATTTTCTTTGAACGCTGTTGTTTGTTATTAAAAAAAATACTAAATTAGTTTCAAGTTTCAATTGAAGCTGCCGAGAAACCTTAAAATTGCAATATAAGTTATTTAAAACAGTCAATTTTTGTTTGTATTCTACACTATTCAGATCTCATCAAGTTCAGTGCATTATGTATAATATTGTAAGAACATCAAAATTAGAGCCACTGTGTTAAATAATAATATCATCTTATTAGATCAATTTTATCTTAAAAACTCAAATATATCTTTCGAGAAATAAAATAACATTTTATATATGATAATGCAAGTAATTAAAGCAATATTTATGTTGTTGTTGCTTAATTAAGCACAAAGCTACACAATGGGCTCTCTGTGCTCTGCCCACCACAGGTATCGAAAACTGGTTTTTAGCGTTGTAAGTCCGCAGACATACCGCTGATCTCCTGGGGGGCATTCATGTTGTTTATCTAATGACTGATTTTAAAAATCCACTCACACTTTAGGTTAAGAACAATTCCATTACTCTCTGTTCGGCCAATATCATTAAAAGCTACACATTTGTATGTCCCTCTATAGTGTGGCTTGAGATTCCTTATTTCTAACTTTTCATCCGTCATAATAACGTCGAGACTTTCGTTCTTTTGTAATACACGGCCATTTTGAAGCCACTCTAACTTTTTAAGCGCAGGGTTTAGTTGAATGACACATTTCATGGATATTCCATCTTCTTCAGTAATATTTTCTAAATATGTGTTCGTCGAAGTTTTCAGTGAAACCAAAGGTGGATCTTTAGCAAAAAATATAGAAAAACAATATTTCCATATCAGCAAATACGTTTGTACAATCTTGAGGCAAAAAAATATAAGTTATATATTTAACTAGGGTCATATAAATGCTTTAATAATGTAGAGAAACTATAACATGAAATATTTTCCTGTCATCATTGTTAAAAACTCAAAAACCGACATAAAACAAATATTTGCTGTGATTTGTTTAGGCCTATAACTATAAAGCTGAACGGTTTTTGTTTTGTTGTGTTTTGTATATTATTATATTTTGTTGTTGTTGTTGTTTTTTTTCCTATTACTTCGATTTAACATTCCTAACGACATATCTAGTTTGTTTGTAACTAAACACAAAACTACATAATTGGCTATCTGTGCTCTGCTTATCACAGGTATCGTAATCCGAATTTAGAGTTATAAGTCTCTATAAAAAGTTCCCGAGGTAATAAAACATTTCCTATTGTCTCTGATAGTCACACACAGGTTAAGGTTTGTTTGTTTGTTTGAATTTCGCGCAAAGCTGCACGAGGGCTATCTGCGCTAGCCGTTTCTAATTTAGCAGTGTAAGACTAGAGGGAAGGCAGCTAGTCATCACCATCCACCGCCAACTCTTGGGCTACTTTTTTACCAACGAATAGTGGGATTGACCGTCACGTTATAACGACCATACAGCTGAAGGGCAAGCATGTTTGGTGCGACCGGGATTCGAACCCGCGACCCTCGGATTACAAGTCTCACAGGTTAAAATACCTTTTCTATAATTTCTGGTTGCCACGTACAGGGTATTAATAACTTTATTGGAGAGCAACAACATATTTATTCCAGGATTAGATTTTTTATTTGCTATTTTACCAAGTAACAAGATGAAGCTTTATTAATTTGTCATTTCTAAAAAGAACAGAATACTTTACTTAAAATCTAAAAGGTAATTTAAATACGAATATAACCACAGCTGTAAGTTTGATGCGTTAGCAACGTAACATTAAGACTGATACTCTCAAGTAAATATAATCCCATGCGTTTCTACTTCGTGCACGACCTCAGTAAGAATAAGTGAAACATCCGACATGTATAGTCAAGAATGATATTTGGCATTGAAACATTTAATGGTTTCGTACGAATTACTGGCTCTTGAGAAAGATTAGTGTAAGACAATTTTTTTCCTACGTCAAAACGTATTTCTATTGTAAATGATCGTCCGAAGAAATTCCATACTCAGGTTACGCTGAATACAGTGAGCCAAAATGATATAAGAAACGCAATAAGCTAGTACTCTCCAAACTGTGTGGGGCCCGGCATAGCCAGGTGGGTTAAGGCGTTCGACTTGTAATCTGAGGATTGAAAGTTCGAATCCCCGTCGCATCAAACCTGCTCGCCCTTTCAGCCGTGCAGTTGTTATAATGTGACGGCCAATCCCACTATTCGTTGGTAAAAGATTACCTAAGTGTTGGCGGTGGGTGATGATGACTAGCTGCCTTCCGGCTAGTCTTACACTGTAAAATTATGGACGGCTAGCGCAGAGATCCCTTTTGTAGCTTTGCGCGAAATTGAAAAAGAAATAAACAAACAAACCAACCTGTGTGATGGGGCACTAGGTTATACCGCGGAAGGGTTTCAGGTGTGCTGCGGAAGTTTTACAGATGTGAAGTAACTTTTACTTAGTAACGTTAATATATTATCGATTTAATATATATATATATTTTAAAATTTCGAATCTGATTTAGTTTTCTCCTTAATACACAGTATAACAGTAATTTCTGCCTGACTAAGTTGAGGAAGTACTATTAGGCCTGTCGTAGGGACTTATTTACATGTGCGGAAGAAGTTCAGGACACTAAAATAGTGCCGCGAGCGGAAAAAAAAAAGTTACAGAACCATTGCCACTGTAATTATTCAAAGAAATCACACGTTGTTAAAATGAGGTTGTTTATAATTAAACAAAGGGATATCTGTGCTCTGCCCAACACAAGTATCGAAACCCGGTTTCTAGCGGTGTAAGTCCGCAGACATACCACTGGGAGGCAATGAGACCGATAGAATGTCTTTGTTATTGCTAATTTGACTTTGAGCTTCAATTCACAGCACGCGGCTTGCATTTATTGTGTGTAATTTGTGGAAAAAAATCAGCTTTATGTCCTCGTACATTTTAGGCCCTTCTTATTGAAGTAAACACACAAGATTACACAATAAAGTGCTGAAACCACAAACCTTAAAATTGTTACGTATAAAAACAAGAGGGAATCCTCGATAGCCGCGTCACTTGAATTTATAGTACGATACCTTCTTTCCCTTCTTTTTATCAGCTATATATTTGTGCCCCAGAAATAACATGTATGGGGCGCACTTATACCCGTTTAAATTGTATTATTCACCAGTGTTTCTACTAGCCTACCCTCAAATAGAATATCCTTTAGGCAGAAATCAGTTGATATTAATCTATGAAACTTTGGATGTAATTAAATGCATTAACCTAAAGGTTTTGTCTTCCTGAGCCCAAAACTGTAATTGGATCAAAAATTGGTGAAGATAAGATAAAAGTTTGAGTTAACTTTTTACACTTTAAAAAACCCAAAAAACTGAAAGCTATTCTCTGAGCTTCTATGCCGCGACTAGCAATACAAGAGTGTGTTTTCTTATAAAAAAAGCCACATGAGGCTCTCTGCTTAACTCACCGAGGAGAATCGAACCGCTGATTTTAGCGTTGTTAATCCATAGACTGCACCAACGGGGAGTGATAATATAAGACTTAAACATCAGTTAAACTGTTAAAATTATATCATAATCAATGATATTAATTAGAACATTGTTAGAAAATAAAAATGTGTGGGATGAAACATTTAGAAAAAGTAATATTATTTTATATTATGTAAAACAAATATGAATATGCTCGCCCTCCCAGCCGTGTGGGCGTTATAATGTGACGGTCAATCCCACTATTCGTTGGTAAAAGAGTAGCCCAAGAGTTGGCGGTGGGTGGTGATGATGACTCGCTGCCTTCCCTCTAGTCTTACACTGCTAAATTAGGAACGGCTAGCACAGATAGCCCTCGAGTAGCTTTGTGCGAAATTCAAAAATAAAGAAATAATCTTTCCTCTGGATTGGGCCCCGGCATGGCCAAGCGTGTTAAGGCGTGCGACTCGTAATCTGAGGGTCGCGGGTTCGCATCCCGGTCGCGCCAAACATGCTCGCCCTTTCAGCCGTGGGGGCGTTATAATGTGACGGTCAATTTCACTATTTGTTGGTAAAAGAGTAGCCCAAGAGTTGGTGGTAGGTGGTGATGACTAGCTGCCTTCCCTCTAGTCATACACTGCTAAATTAGGGACGGCTAGCACAGATAGCCCTCGAGTAGCTTTGTGCGAAATTCAAAAAACAAACAAACAATCCTCTGGGTCGAAACAACCGATGGGGATTTATTATAAGAAAACACACACAAAGATGGTTTATATGTTCGCAAAATATATACGTAGTTCTTTCGTGTTCAAAAACATAAAATCACGCCTGTTTCAAAAAAATAATAATAATTTGGCTTATATATTTTTTTATAAATCCCTGGGGTTCCAAACTCCAGAACAGCATTACTAATGAATACTTCGACACCAGAAATATAAAACTTAGAAAAATAATATCACAAAAATTATAAAGTTTCTCACTTTCAAACATTACAATAAATCTCAGAAGAAAGAAAACAAAACAGTTAACCGTGCTCAGATGACTCAGTTTTTACCTGTTGTCCTCATATGGTTTTAACATTCATATTACTTGAGAGTAAATACATGTATTATTTTTATAATGTGAAGTAAGTAATGAGATTCTTTGTTTTAGTGACTTACATTGAATATTCAATATCCGGCCGTCTTCTAAGCCGCTGTTTGGTATTAAAGGGTTATCTGCGCGGCAAGACAAGTAACTTCCGTTGTCATCAATAGATGTAGTGAAAATCAATTTGCTGGAAGTGAAATTATCAGTTCTTGCAGTCGTCAACGCGGTAAGAAGTTCTTTATGTTTCTTCCACCAGGAAATACGAGCTGCTGGCTTAGATCCATAACTGTGACAATGGAGCTCAGATTCCTGGCCAGCAAGAAAGGGCTGATGTGGTGAAGTTATCTCCACAAGTAATGGTTTAACTGTTGAGAATATATTAAAAATTAAAAAATCCAAATCCATAGAGTGTTATTAAATCTGCTAGATCTAACTTGGTTAATTAATTATATATTCCCCGCTAGTACAGCGGTAAGTCTACGGATTTACAACGCTAAAATCAGGCGTTCGATTCTCCTCGGTGGGCTCAGCAGATAGCTCAATGTAGCTTTGCTAAAAGAAAACATACAGACACACACAATTAATTCTATAAAATTGAACAATTCCTATATTAATCCGTGATGACGAGAAAACCCACTTGTAGAGAAAAAATACATATGTAAAATGACCTGACGATGACCGAAGAAGGTCGAAACGTTGATCGCTCCTCCACATGAGTTTTCTCTACCCATACCAGCCATTTTCACATGTACACTGTTGGCCAAAACCTTAAGGCCAATGCACATAAAGAAATTTTGCGTTATTAGACTCAATGACTTATTTGAGTAGAGCTTCGAAAAATGAAAAGAGAAAATAAAAACCTTTTTGACATTTAATAGGGAAAATGTGAACACTATGAAATTAGCCTAAATACTAGCTGGTCAAAATATTAAGACCATACTGAAAAGAAGTCCTAAACAGGGTAGGAAATGCCCAACAAGAGGTCTCAGTAGTGAGTTGCACGGCCGTCATTGCGAGTAACTTCAAACATTCGCTTCACGAAGATCACGCACTGTTTGGAATTGACGTTCATTTATATAGACTTCTCTTACCATCCACCCTCAAACATTTTCAATGGGGTTCAGCTCGAGCGAACACGCTGGATGGCCCAAAAGAATCATGTTAGACCATCGATTTGTTGTTGAAGATTTATTTAATTCGAATTAATGATTTAACAGTAACCGAACCTCATCTTGGCACGTTTCTTGCCTTCCATGCATATGACATGCCATTAGAGCCAAAACACGTGAAAAAGAAATGTTTTATATCGATGAAATATATAGGACCAACTGCGTTTGTTAACTAATACAAATATATAGGACCTATTGCGTTTGTTAACTAATACACGTCTCATTAAAATAGAATCGAGATGTTAACACTGGACAATTGTAGTAAATAATTTGAGAGTAGCCAAGATTACTTCACCATTTGGGTACCAATGGTCATAAAATATTGTTAAATGTCCTACCCTGTATAGTTTACAGATAAATCAGCTGAGTAAAATTAAAACAAAATGCCATTTACATGGAAACTAGACTTTTTGGTGTCAGTGACGGTAAAAGGACATAAAAAACGAGTAACGTTATATGACCCCACACACACACACACAAAAGAAAGATAGAAAACGTGCGTTACACTTTGTTGCCGAAAGTTCATTGTGAAAATAACAGTCAAATCTTATTATTGGATAAGTCAGGAATTAGTGTTAACAATGTTTCTTCACTTTATGCTGTCAGCTCAAAATTAGAGAGGGCCACGTGCAGTTAGCACATTCTGAATGTTTGGGCCAACGGTCTGGCATGGCCAAGCGTGTTAAGGTGTTCGATTCGTAATCTGAGGGTCGCTAGTTCGAATTCCGGTCGCAACAAACATGTTTGCACTTTCAGACGTGGGGGCGTTATAAAGTTACGATCAATCCCACTATTCGTTGGTAAAAGAGTAGCCCAAGAGTTGGCGGTGGGTGGTGATGACTAGCTGCCTTCCCTCTGGTCTTACACTGCTAAATTAAGGACGACTAATGCAGATAGTCCTCGAGAAGCTTTACGCGAAATTCAAAAAATAACCAAATAGTTCTTGAACCAAACTTTTTAATACAACAATAATATAACATTCAGGACCAATACTGCACATTTGTACCTAGCATACATTTACGGAATTTTCCAGTATCAAACGTGTTAATAAAGAAAGTCGTAAGTACATTATTTAAACATAACATAATATTTTATAAGATAACTAAGATACTAACGAAGCATCTTAAGAACGAATGTACTTATAACGGGCGAAGTCAGGTTGCTGTTCGCAGATTTACACGTCAGACTGGTAGAAATATCACTTCTCTGTAAACCGTAGATGAACAGCTCGTTTGTAATTTTTTCTTCAGAAACTATTGTGGCGGTGTCATCAATCAGCTCAGAGTTTCTCCACCAACTGACATCAGGAAGGGGTTTTCCTGTAATTATTATTATTATTTATTATTATTATTAATTATTATTACTGCGTAATAAGAACTACGCTATCATATACAGTGGTTATAATTACACAAATAAATAGTTTACACCAAGATAAAACCGTTAAAATAACTGTCTTTATTTTGTTTGTTTTCAATTACGCACAGAGCTACACGATGGATTAGCTGGGAAAGAGTTATCTTCGGACATTAAGAGTTACCTCACTTAAAGGTAACTCTAAAAAATTAAAAACACGCTCATGAAAAAGTGCAAAATATAAAATGTGAAATTGCAAGTCTTCACTTATTTCTCTATGAGCCCGACAAACCTTCATACCAAATTTGGTGAAAAGGAGAAAAGTAGTGGTGACAAAACACACGCAGAAACGTCTATGAAACCGCGAAACGCGCTGAAGACAGTATTTTATTTAGAACCAGCTATTTTATTATTCTTTTTTTGAGGTTAAGAGACATAAAAGTGTAGATTTTAAACCAATATGACTATTGACTCGTAATCTGAGGGTCGCGGATTCGAGTCCCCGTCACACCAAACATGCTCGTCCTTTCAGCCGTGGAGGTTTTACAATTCAACGATCAATCCCACTGCTAGCCGTCTCTAACGTTATTGAGTAGTGTAAGACTAGAGGGAAGGCAGCTAGTCATCACCATCCACCACCAACTCTTGGGCTACTTTTTTACCAACGAATAGTGGGATTGACCGTAACATTATAACACCCCCACGGCTGAAAGGGCGGGGATGTTTGGTGCGACAGGAATGCGAACCCGCGACCCTCAGATTACGAGTCACACGCCTTAACACGCTTGGCCATGCCGGGCCTTTTTCCGTACTTAAATACTCAGAAATTTAGTCAGTGTTGCCATAGAAAGGTAAAACCATTTGTTACGTTGTAATGATTTTTAGTACTTGATTCGTTGTCTACATGTTTGATAAAGTTTTTATAATCGCATATTGTATAGAAAGGAATGGTTGCTGAATAAACAAACACACACATACACAAATACAACTCCATTAAAAAAAAATCTGATTGATGACTTTGAGTTTCGATGAAACTGAAAATATTTTCAGATCAAATCCACAAAAGGAAGATGCTGTCTGAATGTACAACTAAATTTATTGGAAGCCAGTGACACCTGGTGAGTAATAATATATAAGGTGGAGGGATAATAGGGTGCAAGTCTTGGAACTATATTCTTTCATTGTAACGTCAGTTAATAATTTGTTCCTGACATAGTGGTGTGATAACAGAAAATTTATAACATAAAACTAACCTTGCTGTTTTTACGGTGACGTTTATACATATCTGGTGACAAACTTTTCAAAATATCGAACAACAGGAACGCAAGTTTCTAATGTTTTCAGATACCAAAATGGCCACCCTGAAACACGTTAGTAAAATTAAGAGGTAATTTTTTAAATACGAAGTTCAACCATAAAATTAAAAAAAAAAGAACATCTAGTGTTTCCTAAAGTCCAATCAGTATTTTTACTTCCCACTTTAGAAGCCAAGTGCCTACAACTGAAACTAAACTTATCGAAATTAGTATACATGTGTTATCCTTAACTGTGCTCAGATTAAACCCATTTCTAATTTTCAAAGAACTATTCCCATATAAATGCAAACTACCGCATTCTCTAAGCTCGTGGGTCATATACAAGTACGCGCACAATGATTGTATGTTGTTAAAATCAAACGATACCATGTTTTTTATATCCGTGAGCAGTCAGCTGTCTCCTCAAAACCGGATCTCTAACTTAATCCGCCTTTCATAGTCACAAAGAGAAAACCGACCACTATACCACTTTGGGTAATTTCCAAATTTTAATAGTCTGAAAAGTCTGAAATAGAATTATTTATAAAAAAAAAAGGCAGCTAGTAAACATATATAGACCTATTGTCAGTTCCAGTGTCGAACTTTATCAACTTAAAACGTTTTTCTTGTTCCATTCTCTTTTATACATGTCTATCTTGACCCTGCTTTTGATGTTTTCCGAGGACTTTTTCCATGCTATACGTATATATATATGTGTCTGTGCTTGTGGTTACATTCTTTTATATTTCTCAATTTCAGTTGATGAATTCCATGAACAATTAGGCTTGGCATACCCAAGTGAGTTAAGGTGTTCGACTTGTAATCCGAGGGTCGCGGGTTCGAATCCAGGTAGCATGAAACATGCTCACCTTTCAGCCGTGGGACGTTATAATGTTACGGTCAATCCCACTATTGGTTGGTAAAAGAGTAGCACAAGAGTTGGCGGTGGGTGGTGATGACTAGCTGCCTTCTCTCTAGTCTTACTCTGCTGAATTAGAGACGGCTAGTGCAGATAGCCTTCGAGTAGCTTTGCGCGAAATTCAAAAAACAAGGTTTGTGCAAAATTCCAAACAAACACACTAACCTTCATGACAATGTATTATACGTAATTTCTTGTAACACAAAGTATAGCAAAATAACCATACACTATTTTTTTATATGCCGCTACAGTACTGTTACCCCAGTGGGACAGCGATGAATCTTCGGATTTACAACTCTAAAATTAGAGGTTCGACAAAACTCGTCGACAGTTTCTTTGTTTAGATATTCAGTATTTTAAGTGTGTACTTCCTTCGAGTCCACTGAGAGTTTTATCTAAGTAAATATTCCAACAATATGATTTTTATGTTTGTCTTACCACCCAGTGATACACATGTGAGAGAAACATTAGCTCCTTCATGCAGTTGTTCGTCCTTCTGGTCAACAATAAACACGTTTCTTGGAGGAACTGAAAAAAAATGTGAAAAAATATATTACAAGTCACGAGCTTCAAGAATAAATGGTTCGTGTAATATAATTTAAAAAAAAAAGTCACTTTTTGAACAAACATTATGAAACACGCAAAATCACTTCTGCAGGTTGTATTTTCCTCTTTTGTATAATTTTATGACCATACAAATTACCATTGTTTGTAATACTGTAGGTATTACAGCTAATTTTTATAACAATTATTTGAGAAACAATTGACGTTCTGAAAATTAAAATCATTGCATCGCTAAAAATAAAATAATTATTTTCATTTAACCCGATTCGTTTGTCTTAATTTCGCGCGAAGCTACACGAGGGCTATCTGCGCTATCCGTCCCTAATTTAGCAGTGTAAGACTAGAAGGAAGGCTGAAAGGTAAGCATGCTTAGTGTAACAGGGTGTCCGAGTCGAGTGCCTTAACCACGGGGCCATTTTAACAAGAAGCTAAAAATATTCATAAAATGTGCTATTAAGAACGTGTGTTAAGGCGTGTGACTCGTAATCCGAGGGTCGCGGCTTCGAATCCCGGTCGCACCAAACATGCTCTCCCTTTCAGCCGTTGGGGCGTTATAATGTGACAGTCAATCCCACTATTTGTTGGTAAAAGAGTGTCCCAAGAGTTGGCGGTGGGTGGTGATGACTAGCTGCCTTCCCTCTAGTCTTACACTACTAAATTAGGGACGTCTAGCGCATATAGCCCTTGTGTAGCTTTGCGCGAAATTTAAAACAAACAAACAAACTATTAAGAACTAACTAAATCTTATCAGTTTATTTTTATTTATATGATATAACCCTAAATCTAATCCTAAATCTAAGCCTTGCTCTATCTCTGCATATCTCCATTTTGATCAATTTCACTGTTGTCTTTTTCACCAAACCTTCATTACAGCTGTCACAATATTAATAAGACTATTGAGAATGCTTTCCCTAAATAATGAACTTGAAATAAAATTATTTTCCCTTTCATAAACTTTTATTTTGTTTTTACTCAGTTTATAGTATGTTCCAACATTTCTTTTATTCGGTTACATTACATAAAATTCTTCGAAAGAAACTTTGTACTGCCATTTTCGGCTTGTGTTTTAGCGAACACTTCTAAAGACACTATGAGGCTAATTAAATAAAAACAAGATGTTGGTGTTATAAGGTCGATTATTTCTCGTATTAACATGTATTGTACACTTTAGGATTCAAGATGTTTTCTGCTGCATTGCATTACTAGAGAGACCTGTCTTTTGTGATTAACTTTTATGGTAACTTTTTTTTACCTTTTGGAAGAGACGATTCGCTAAAAATAAATTAGATTACGATGATAAAAACATTGTAAGCTGAAATCAATAATTTTGCTTAAAAACTTTAGTCTTTTCTCATACTATAGCTGATACGCTTATGTATTTAAACAGTTCTCTGTATTTCACGAAACATTATAAACAAATTAATAAACCAAATTAATCCCAACAAAGTATTCAAATACAAACAAAAGTTCCAAAACGTGATGTACAATTATTTATTGGACTCAAAGCAACTGGACAGCATTTACTTGGAAATTATCGTATATCCATACTCATTACAATATTGAACAATATTTAAGCCTATAAACTCATTATAAATTAATGGTTTTGAAAGATTGCATAATTTATGGACTGACTGTATATTTAGTAGAATTGTTAAATCTTCACAACTAGAACAGTTATTTTATGTTAATATGTTAGGGGGACTAAGTTTTTAACAAAGCTTCTTGGTTTGTTTTGGAATTTCGCACAAAGCTACTCGAGGGCTATCTGTGCTAGCCGTCCCTAATTTAGCAGTGTAAGACTAAGGGGAAGGCAGCTAGTCATCACCACCCACCGCCAACTCTTGGGTTACTCTTTTACCAACGAATAGTGGGATTGACCGTAACATTATACACCCCCACGGCTGGGAGGGCGAGCATGTTTGGTGCAACCGCAATTCGAACCCGCGACCCTCAGATTACGAGTCGCACGCCTTACGCGCTTGGCCATGCCAGGCCTGGCTTCTTGGTACTATATTTTCATTCAAAAAACCCTCAAATTGTAAGATGCATTTTTTATCTCTTAAGAGACACGTGCTTTTTGTCTATTGTGTTTTGATTTCATTTCTTCTTCCAAACACTTTTCAATCGACCCACGTTCATTCTTTTCTCAGTGGATTGACTTGAAAGTATATTATACTTTAGTCTAACATGCTTAGCTGCTTCTTTGATTTCTTTTATTGAGTTTTTTCAAAAAAATTAATAGGGTAAAACGTAAAACACAATGTTCATTTTACGCTTCTTTTCGGTCATATATATATATATAGCATTAAAGACGAAAATGAGCACAAATATAGGTTTTATGTGTTATGTGAAAAGAAAAACGTTAGATTTTTTTATTTTATTTATTTAGGAGAGGTTAGAAAAAATAGTTTTGGAATTACGTAAAAAAATAAGAAATAAAATGTAAAACAATTCATATAACATCGAAGTTCATATCTCTGACCCGGTATGCCATGGCCAAGTGAGTTAAGGTGTTCGAACCTCCTTCGCACCAAACATACTCGCCTTTGCAGCCGTGGGGGCGTTATAAGTGCGTTCAATCCCAAAATTCGTTGGTAAGAGAGTAGCCTAAGAGTTGGTGGTGGGTGGTGATAACTAGCTGCCTTCCCTCTCGTCTTACACTACTAAATGAAGGACGGCTAGCGCAGATAGCCCTAGTGTAGCTTTGCGCGAAATTCAAAAACAAACAAACATACACAACGTATTTCTAACAAAGTACATGAAACAATATATTATACTGAAGAAAAACTTCAAATGGTTTTAAATTTGTAGCTTTATCTTAGATAATATCATTTATTACCTAGTTCTTAAAATGTTATTTTTATTCTTCAAAATAACGACAATAATTATGCAATGAAAACTGAAAATAAACCTCTGTTTTTACAAATATATAAGAAGTACTAATACATGCTTCACATTCCAAAGCTATTTTTCTTATATGTTCCCTATTCATTACAAGTGTGTGAAGCTTTAAAATAATTTAGTCGATAAAAATTATAACATGTGACAAATTAACACGTTTTCGTTTCTTTGGATTTTATTCAAATTATAACATGTGACAAATTTACACGTTTTCATTCCTTTGTATTTTATTCAAATTATGACGTGTGACAAATTTACACGTTTTCATTTATTTGTATTTTATTTAAATTATGACTTGTGACAAATTTACACATTTTCATTTATTTGGATTTTATTGGAATTATGACGTGTGAAAAAGTTACACGTTTCATTTATTTGAATTTTATTCAAATTATGACGTGTGAAAAAGTTACACGTTACATTTATTTGTATTTTATTTAAATTATTGACGTGTGACAAATTTACACGTTAACTTACTTGTATTTTATTTAAATTATGACGTGTGAAAAAGTTACACGTTTCATTTATTTGTATTTTATATAAATTATGACGTATGACAAATTTACACGTTATTATTTATTTATTTTTTATTAATTGGGTTTAGAAGATATTTACCCTTTTTTGCATCTAGTTTTAGTTTTCTTTTATTTTTCATTCCTTCTTAGCTCTCGAGTAGTTTAATTTTTAAGAGTGCGAGCTTAGAAAGCTAAAAACCTACTTTCGATACAAGTGGCAGTAAGAGAACAGATACCCCATTTCTAGCTTTGCGCTTAACGACATAAAACAGTCAGATTCCGCTTAGGAAATGTTAAGTTGTGGCATAAAAACCGGTTAATTTAGACTTGCATTATCTGTTTTTAGATATCTATTACGCACCTTTTGTTCCAGCATAATTTGTGTGAGGTTAACTTCGTATTTTTAGCACAAACTTATAGAATTACAAAGATTCATTTTAAGCTTACGAACAGAAAGCGATTTCCCTTAAAAGGATGAAACAATTATTGTCCTATCCCTATGGTTACTGTCACGTGTCATTCAAGATTCGGCTCTTCACATTACCAAGTTATACTTACCAATAACATTCAATCTGACCTGACTGTGGATTGTTCTTGACCAACGAAAATCTACTCTGCATATATAAATTCCAGAGTCCATCTCTTTGACAGGATCAATCCTGAGGAATGGAGGTTGTGTAGAAAGATCAAAGATGGCACGTGGTCTAAGTTGATTCCCAACGTAATGGACAGCATTCCGGAAATTTCCTTTCCGAGTGTCCATTGTATAAACTGGTGTCTCAGCGTCGTCTTTAAACCACGCAATTAGTGAAATCGCTGTTTCGAACTCAGGTACTGATACATTGCATGGAAGTAATGTCTGCTTGCCTAGAATGGCCGAAATTTCTTTGGGTACTAAAAGAAATACTTAAATCATTATTTAAGCTACATTTCTGTGTTTATGATCATATATGATATAAAAGAAACAAGTATGATTTTAATGATTTTGTTTGTTTGTTTTGATTTTCACGAAAAGGTATAAGAGGGCTATCTGCGCTAGCTGTTCCTAATTTAGCGGTTTAATAACAGTGAGAAGGCAATTAGTCATCACTGTTTACATAAACTCTTGGGCTACTCTTTAATCAACGAATAGTGGGATTGATCTTAACATTATAACGCCCCCATGGCTGAAAGGGCGAGCATGTATGATGTAACAGGGATTCGAACCCGAGACCCTCAGGTTACAAGTCGAGCACCCTTACCACCTGGCAATGCCGGGGCCTTTAGTGACTTTACAACACGTACATACATAAAAAATCTCACATTGTTGTTGTGTTTTAATAATTTTGTCAAATGATAACTGACTATATTTTTAAAAGATTCGAACCTTGAGTGCGTTTTGATACTGATGGTCTAAACTTTCTATTCGGTCTCTTTTTTTTTTTGTTTATTTAGAACTAAACACAAAGCTACACAATGGGCTATCTGTGCTATGCCTACCATGGGTATCGAAACCCGGTTTTTAGGGATGTGAGTCCACATATATACCGCTGTGCCGCTGGGGGGGGTTATTCAGTCTGACAAGAGTAGCTGAATAGAACGCTTGGATATACGTTTTAAGTGAAATCCAATAAACGGCTGAAATTTCGAACGTGTTTGGTGTGACGGGAATTCGAACCCGCGACCTTCAGATTACAAGTCGAGCGCCTTAAACACCTGGCCATGCCGGACTGCAAATTTAATGGATGAAAGCATATACATGTATATATATATATATAAATAAAGGAAAACAACATTGACTTCAGTGTATTGCGTATAAGATCCAATAGCGTAATTCTAGTACAGAACAATAATTCACAACTACAGCTGTCACAGAAAGTCTATCCCCTCAATCATGCATCTTTCACTTCCATTACCCTTCTGACGATCCAATGACAAATGTAATTTATACATAAAACATTTACTAGTTACTGTGACATGCTGATAAACTAGTTAAACATTTAGATGAACATAAGGTCTAAAGAAGTTTGGTTTGGTTTGTTTCGAATTTCGCGCAAAGCTACACGATGGCTATCTGTGCTGGCCCTTCCTAATTTACACGATGGCTATCTGTGCTGACCCTTCCTAATTTAGCAGTGTAAGACTAGAGAGGAAGCATCTAGTCATCACCACCCACGGCCAACTCTTCGGATACTCTTTTACAAAGGAATAGTGGGATTGACCGTCACGTTATAACGCCCCCACAGCTTAAAGGGCGAGCATGTTTAGTGTGACGGGGATCTGAACCTTTTAAAGAAGTATATTAGTTCCTAAGATTTTACCTTTCAAGCTATTTGTTTAAAATATACATACCATAGCTTCTAATAGCTTTACACGGCTGTAGAAAGGTATTTTGATTTTATGGCTACCTTGTATTTCTATTACCGTGCTAAAATAAATTATTCATTTAGATCTCGAATATGCAAAATGAAAATAAACATATTTTACTTATTCATGAAATTGTTTAGTCAGTATGAAGAGTGATATTACAATACTAACTGGGTTAAAGGAAAAACAGTTTTATTCAATGCTGTAGCTGAAAAGTTATTAGACCCCTACATTTATTTCTCTTTTTGGCTGTCCTTACGTTTATCAGGACCTCGGGGCCCGACATTGGCTCAGCATCTCCCGCAAGTGCGGGGCTGCGTGGGCCTACTTATCTTATGGGTTTTATTTTGCAAATGAATTCTTGGACGCCTCGCTGTACATATGTTTGAAAGATCTTTATGTTTATGAGCATTTGTGCAGTTGTGAAGCAAATAACATAGATTATATAATATTATAGCTGTCCCATAGAATAGTGACCGATTTCAAAGAAACTGCATAGAATAGAAGTATATGCGCAAAAAGAAATCATAGTTATTTATCTGCAGAATATTTGTTTATATCAAACCTTCTGATAACATACAGCGGTACCAACAACCAACATTTAAGTTTCTCATGTTTGATAGAGTATAGAAACTGATTGTCACTCTTATACTGCACTACTCTCCCAAGATATGAACTGCAATGTTTTGTATCAAAAGGTCGCGATCCATAAATCCTTGACCTTACAGTCCTCACATATAAATCTTAGATCGTTGTTTTGGATTAAGCACAAAGCTACTCAATGAGCTATCTGTGCTCTGCCCGCCGCAGGTATCAAAACCCGGTTTTTAAAGTTGTTGATTCGCAGACATACCACTGAGCCACTGAGAGTCTAAGGCTTAAAAGGAAATCTATAAATTACATATAACGTTTTTCCCCATTTTCAAACGCAATGTATGAAAAGTGTTGGAAGCATTTGATACGTTCCTTGTTACTGTACAGTAAGCTCCGGGGCTTATATAACCCTAATACAACCAACTAATAAGCAATTGTTGTAGGATTTGTTTTTTAAGAAAAGATAGTCCGTCAGTCGGGGTCGAAAATAGATTAAGAATAACAAACAAAGTAGAACACGAAGGAACTGAGGATGAGGTGTTTTTTTTTAGTTCTTAATTAAATAATCGATTTGTTTCTATGATGAGTAACAAAAATGTTTGTTCAGGAAAATTATTTATTGATATTGCCTCCACTATTAACTTATATTTATAAATATATTATTGTTACCATGCTTCTGTTCAATATAATTTTACAATGTTATTTCATAATATGATAGACTTTGCACGTGAGTGACATCACATCTGCAAGCTTGATAACATTCAGAAACTTTCTTTCGTTCATTGAATAAATGTTTCTACGTTTTCTTAGACTCTTTTATAAAAATAAACGAATCCCCGTCGCACCAAACATGCTCGCCCTTTCAGCCGTGAGGGCGTTATAATAGTTCAGTCAATCTCACTATTCGTTGGCAAAAGAGTAGCTCAAACGTTTGAGTAGTGTCTTACGACAGAATGATCACATAAGAAACATAAGGAAATTATAAAACTTTTTATCGAAGTAGATTGTTTTTATCAAGGACAAATTAATCTTACCAGACAAACAAGTGATTTAACAAATATAAGAAATTACGCTTAACAAGTACACCTTGCTGGTGTATATTCTAAAGACGGCTGGTATGGGTATTAAAACTTTATGAACTACAGAACTACCTATGAAGGTCGAAACGTTGTTCTCTAGTTCATTGTAAAATTAACGTTTTAATACCATACCAGCTGTTTTGGGAAAACATATTTACTTCAAGTGGGTTTCTCGTCATCATGAAGGACCTTGCTGGTCACTACGATGGACAATTAAAACATTCTTAAGAATATCTATGTTTATTATACTGTTCACTTACACTGTATCACGTACACTATTTACCTCACGACCTGTTTCTCACACAACAAAGCGAAGTTTAGAGCAGAAAAAGTTTGCTCTACTTGTAAGTTTTATTTGAAAATGACTGACACCATGATCAGAACGGTACACACAGTATGTAATAAGCTTCGCTTCGCTTCTTCTTTCTGGGTATTTGGGTATGTTGAATTTTTAAATACCCAGAAGGGTCAGGTGCACAAGAAATCTTTCTCCATCTCTAGCTTTCATGTCAGCTACTATTATGTTGTTGTTGTAATGATTTTGGGTTAGAGTATCCCACAGTACTCCCGCCCTTTTCAGGGCACTGTCCGTGTATTGTCTTGATTTGCCCCTTTTTCCCTTTATAATAAAATGTGTGTTTGTTTTGAATTTCGCGCAAAGTTACACGAGGGTTATCTGCGCTAGTCATCTATAATTTAGCAGTGTAAGACTAGAGGGAAGGCAACTACATATTATCACCACATATCGCCAACTCTTGGGATACCTTTTATCAACGAATAGTGGGATTGAAGGTAAAACAATAACGCCCCCACGGCTGAAAAGACGAGCATGTTTGGTGTGACGGGGATTCGAATTTGCGATCCTCAGATTGCGAGTCGAGCGCTCTAACCTCCTAGCCATACCGGGCCTAATTAAAAATGAATGGACAATGTCTGTGTACAGCGTTACTTGCTGTTTCCATAAATCTAAATGAGATGACTTACATAACTTATCTCGGTTAACTTCTGTTCTTTTCTACACTATAAACTCAGTATAAAGGATGGACAACACAAAGGAACATTTTTCAGGTTTTACGAACATATTATTGAAGATCTATCGCCTGAAACACTCTACAGGTCCAGCATGACCACATGGTTAAGGCACTCGACTCGTAATCCGAAGGTCGCGGGTTCAAATCCCCGTCTCACTAAACATGCTCGCTTTTTCAACTGTGGGAACGTTATTATTTAACAACCAATCCCACCATTCGTTGATAAAAGGTAGCCCAGGAGTTGGTGGTAGGTGGTGATGACTAGCTAGCTGCCTTCCCTCTAGTCTTACACTGCTTAATTAAGGACGGCTAGCACAGGCATCCCTCGTGTAGCTTTGCACGAAATTGAAGAACGAACAAACGAAGCACTCTACAATAGTTTCGGGCCAGTTAAATTACGAATATCGGAGTTATGACGGCGCTGCAGTATAACGGATCACTTAAAAAGATTGAAATCAAAAGTGAATGAAAAATTTTCAAATGCAATTTTTGCACACTGTTCTTGTCACAAATTAAATTTAGAACTGTTTGATCTATGCTACCTAAAAACGTATATAGATTTTTTTCCTGATTTTGAATGGGCTATCAGTTTTATTTTCTAATTCTTTGAGGAAGAAATAAACTTAAGGTCCATCAAGGCTATCATACGCTTGAACTGTTATTGACGTTTGGTGAAACAGCTTATGAGTTTCTAGATCGTTTTGTGCCATTGTTCACAAAATCACAGGTCCAGAAGACAAACTGGGCGAGGACGTCCACATGGACTTGCACTCTGGAATTAATGATAATTTATTTCTCAATATTTTTGCGTATATTAAATGAATATGGCAGAGAAATTGCTTAATGAATTGTAAATAAACATAAATTAAAAATTGCTGAAAAAATAAATGATGAATTTGATAGGAAATGGGGGAAGGAGGATATAAAGATGAAAATCGATTGAAACAATTTTTATATTAATATTTGTGTTTTCAAAACGTTGCTATAGTAATGTTTTTAACACAACGTCAGAACAGCGAGATGATAGACTTCCAAACCTGAGTTCCAATTTTTTTATCGGTGCGATACAGGTTATCTTAAACCTGCTTTGATGTCTTTAAACTAACTATTTAAATATGTCTGTTTGTTTATAAATTTCATGCAACACAGGAGGAACTCCACCGTTCTGGCAATATTTAGTGGTTTCATATTTCTGAACAGTCAAACAATTTGAAGCCCTACAACTTCTCATACGTTATAAAATCTACACTAAGTACAAAAAAACAACTTCTGAGCATAGAGCTTATTTCAAAGAAGTTTTTTTTATCAAAAGTAGAAAAAAATATATATGTTTGTTTGAAGAACAAATGCTGAAAACAAACCAGAACAACTCTTATATGTTTGTCCGACAATGAGCTACCATCTTTCTTGTTACTCCGAGGCTCGGCATGGTCTGGTGGGTTAAGGCGTTCGATTCGTAATCCGAGGGTCGCGGGTTCGAATCCCTGTCGCACCAAACATGCTCGCCCTTTCAGCCGTGGGGGGCGTTATAATGTGACGTCAATCTCCCGATTCGTTGGTAAAAGAGTAGCCCAAGAGTTGGCGGTGGGTGGTGATGACTAGCTGTCTTCCGTCTAGTCTTACACAGCTACATTAAGGACGGCTAGCGCTGATAGCCCTCGAGTAGCTTTGCGGGAAATTCAAAATAACAAATAACAAATATAAACCCATTAAATAACACATGTATGAAAAAATTAGTATTAGACATGACACAGTGACATTTCCCTTAAAAATATTTGTTTAACATCTCTAGAGATAATTGGGTCACAGCATGATAGAAAAGTAACGCTTGGATAATTATAGGTGAAAAAAGAAATATTCGAGTGATTCAAAATTGTCCGAAAATGATCATTTCTAACGATAACATTACATAACGAAAAACATTTACCAAAACATCGGTGGTGTAAGTTATTGGTCAAAATACCAAACTTGCTTTATTATCTAATATTTAAACAGAAACTAAATAACTTACCATTATTTTGACAATCTGTTAAACAGAAGAATGTTATTAAATGAAAAATCCCTTGCCAGTTTCTAAATGCCAGATAAAGAACACCCATCAACACAACGAGAATTCAAACCTGTTTTAAACAGAAAAATAAATGAAGATAAGTTACCTGATATGCTTTTATTTGTACGTATTTTAATTATCAATATGCGAATTTCACAAAAGCTTACCAATCTTGCTTATATGTGTAATAACATCCAAGAATATTAATTTCATGAGTAGAGAATAAGAAAACAAATTTAAATATTCACAAGTAAGATCTTTCTAAGGCTAAGTACAGAGTGATAAATGATAATAAGATAAATTAATACTATGGGACAACAAGGAATTATTGGTTTATCTTCGCTGTCCCATCCTCGAAACAAAACTATTAAAAAATAAAACAACAAATTAAAGGCTGCTCTGATCATTCGTATAATCATCAAACTTACTTGTAAACGCACTTAAATTTACTGACTTAGCTGAAAATAGTTTCTATCTTGCTAAATCTATATTTGTGTATCCTAGTTCTATAATTCTAGCTGTTAGTAAAGAAAATTGTTGATGCATCGACATTATCAATTCATTTTGCAATTATATACACTTCAATCAGACCCCTCTAACTCTTCTTTTCTCAAGAAAAACCCCACCTCAATCAGACCCCTCTAACTCTTTTTTCTCATGAAAAACCCACTTCAATCAGACCCCTCTAACTCTTCTTTTCTCAAAACATAACCCCTAAGTCAGATCCCTCTAAATCTTCTTTTCTCAAGAAAAGTCCACCTCAATCAGATCCCTCTAACTCTTCTTTTCTCAAGAAAAATCCACTTCAATCAGACTACTCTAACTCTTCTTTTCTCAAGAAAAATCCACCTCAATCAGATCCCTCTAACTCTTCTTTTCTCAAGAAAAACCCCACTTTAATCAGATCCCTCTCACTCTTCTCTTCTTGAGAAAAATTCACATCAATCAGACCCCTCAAACTCTTCTTTTCTCAAGAAAAACCCCACCTCAATCAGACCACTTTAACTCTTCTTTTCTCAAGAAAAATCCACTTCAATCAGACTACTCTAACTCTTCTTTTCTCAAGAAAAATCCACCTCAATCAGACCCCTCTAACTCTTCTTTTCTCAAGGAAAACCCCACTTTAATCAGATCCCTCTAACTCTTCTCTTCTCAAGAAAAATCCACCTCAATCAGACCCCTCAAACTCTTCTTTTCTCAAGATAAACCCCACCTCAATCAGACCCCTCTAACTCTTTTTTCTCAAGAAAAACCCATTTAAATCAGACCCTTCTAACTCTTCTTTTCTCAAAAAATATCCCCTCAGTCAGATCCCTCTAAATCTTCTTTTCTCAAGAAAAGTCCATTTCAATTAGGTCCCTCAAACTCTTCTTTTCTCAAGAAAAATCACCTCAATCAGACCCCTCTAACTCTTCTTTTCTCAAGAAAAATCCACCTCAATTAATCAGACCCCTCTAACTCTTCTATTCTCAAGAAAAATCCACTTCAATCAGACCTCTCTAGCTCTTCTGTTCTGAAAAACAAATTATCGATTTTAACCTTTCATCACATAACAACCCCTCCATCCATGGTACCATTCTTGTAATTTTCCTCTGAACCATTTTTGACCATTCAATGTATTTCCTAAGTAAGCAAACCCAATACTCGAGATTTAACTCAAACAGTGATCTGTATGTTGAAATTGTAACCTCTTTAGAATTGTGTTCAATATTTTTGTAAACACGACCTAAGACTCATACTTCCCTACTATTAGCAACAGTACATTGATTGGACGGTATCAGAGACTGATCTACTGTTACACCAAGATCGGCCTGGCATGGCCAAGCGTGTTAAGGCGTGCGACCAGTAATCTGCGGGTCGCCTGTTCGCATCCCCGTCGCGCCAAACATGCTCGCCCTTTCAGCCGTGGGGCCGTTATAATGCGAGGTAAATCCCACTATTTGTTGGTAAAAGAGTAGCCCAAGATTTGGTGGTGGGTGGTGATGACTACTTGCCTTCCCTCTAGTCTTACACGGCTAAATTAGGGACGGCTAGCACAGATAGCCCTCGAGTAGCTTTGTGCGAAATTCAAAATACAAATAAATACACCAAGATCCCTTTTTAATAACATTGTTAATCCAATGGCAACATCTTGCATTTATCACTCTGTAAACCCATCTGACATTTATTTACCTGACTCACTAGATGATCTAAATCCTTTTATAAATCAGTAGCGTCCTCTTCACAGGCAGCAACACTCAGGGCATTGATATCATCAGCAAATACAAATAATGTATTGACCATTCTTTTATCTATCTTATTTATGTAAATCAAAGAGAGTAAAAGTCCAAAGACAGAGACCTGAGAAACATCACTTAATCCGGTTTGACTGAACTCGTCTGTTTTCTTCCATCTGACCACTTTTGTGTCCAGTTAGTTAGAGATAAGTTTTCTTCACAAATGTTTTAAGTGACACTTTGTCAAATGCTTTTTGAAAATCCAGATATACCTTTAACCTCATCTGCGTATATAATGATATTTACGAAGCGTCAAAATATTTGTAAGACAAGATTTTCCCTTAGTGAAACTATATTGACTATCCAATTCAATTTGAAACTTTGTTAAATTACTTTCTAAAGTATCTTTCATCTGACTACCAAAATCTTTTTCCCAGAACTGATGTAAGACTAATAAGCCTATAATTAGTGAGGAAATTTTTATCACAGCCCCTGAAAACTGGAGTTATACAAGCTAACTTCCAATTCTCTGGTACTTACTCACTATTCAAGGACTGGCAAAAAAACTAGTAGAGTTGTACTAACCGCCCAGGGTTAGCGGTTGAATATGCAATATTCAACTTCATTCAAAACCTTTGAAGAAATATTATCTAATCTTATCATTCTAGAAACTTCCCAGTTTTATTTTAACAGGCTCAGAATTTATGCGATTGCCTTTTTCAACACTGTCTTCATCTATCATTTGCTCAATATGAGGAATACAGCTTAAAGAAAATAAAAAGAATTTATGAATCTACCCATTTCATAATCATCAAATACAAACCTTTCTTTGTTACCCCTCAAGGGTCCTATTCCCATCCTGACATGTACATAAAAAATCCTTACTGTTTATTTTTATATTTTCAGCCCAATTGTTATCATACATCACTTTGGGTTTCCTGTTTGACCAACTCTTGTTTTCTTCTAAAATGTTCTAAATCTTCCCTACCACCAGTCAGTTTAAAGTTCTTAAACTTGTGATGGTTTTATTAAGTTTTATCTCTTACACCTTTCGTGAACCAGCCTGAATTTTTATTTGCAGCTTTCCGTTTCTTTCTGTAAGAAATATATTCGTTTTGAATATTAAACAATGTTTCTTTCCACAATTTATAAACCTCCAGATACCTCAGCTTCCCCATTCTCAACGGATTATTCTTGTCGTATCGCTTGAAAATTTGGATTCAAAATATCATTATTCCTGATTTCCATACACAGCAAGACATCAAACCTCATGCAGCAATGACCACGTGTACCTAGGTATTCCCTAATTTACACTACTTCAACCATTTCTGTGTCGTTAATTAACAATAAAAAGAAAATAACGTTATTTTTAGTAGGATCCTCGATCAATTGGTTGAGAAATCCCAATTTAACAGTTTCCATAAACCTCTGTCCGTTATGGTTTGACTCCAGCATATCCCAGTTAATATATCTGAAATTAAAATCACCCATAACTAACATAATTAATTAGCTTCATTAACAGTTGAAATGTTAATCTTACTTTCAGACTCTCCCTAATTTCATCAGTTTTATCTGGTGTTCTGTAACAAATTTCAATTTCTCTTTGATATCCACTAAACTGGTTCAATATCCTTGTTATTATTTTTAATATTATCAACTTTAACAGGATTTATCTTACAATTTACATCTAGAATCACTTTTCCTTCTCTCTCTAGTAGGCCCGGCATGGCCAAGCGTGTTAAAGCATGCGACTCGTAATCTGAGGGTTGCGGTTTCGCATCCCAGTTGCGCCAAACATGCTCGCCCTTTCAGCCGTAAGGGCGTTATAATGTGACGGTCAATCCCGTTATTCATTTGTGCACAACACACTGTGGATACCGAAAGTGGCACAAAGTTACAAGATGAGCTACCAGTGCACTACACACTGTGGGTATCGAAAGTGGCACAAAGTTACAAGACGAGCTACCTGTGCACAACACACTGTGGGTACCGAAAGTGGCACAAAGTTACAAGATGAGCTACCTGTGCACTACACACTGTGGGTATCGAAAGTGGCACAAAGTTACAAGACGAGCTACCTGTGCACAACACACTGTGGGTACCGAAAGTGGCACAAAGTTACAAGATCAGCTACCTGTGCACTACACACTGTGGGTATCGAAAGTGGCACAAAGTTACAAGATGAGATACCTGTGCACTACACACTGTGGGTACCGAAAGTGGCACAAAGTTAAAAGATGAGCTACCTGTGCATTACACACTGTGGGCACCGAAAGTGGCACAAAGTTACAAGATGAGCTACCTGTGCACTACATACTGTGGGTACCGAAAGTGGTTTCTGACGGTGCGAGTCCGCAGACATACCGAATAAAACTCTGCAGATGACACTGTTGTCTTTACCTTTATGTAATATTTCCTTTAAAAATGAAAACAAAATCTGGTATTATTTTATTATCAGAAATTAACTGGTTATTTACCAGTTTTTTTATAATTTCTAAATGTTCTTAAACTGGGTAAAAATACCTTTGTTAGTCAAGCAGTGGGTGAGTTTCCATAGATACTATAAGCTAGTAGATGTAAGATGTTGTAGAATGCACAATTGTTATGAAGTGATAAAACCATGACGGTTTCGTTTGTTTTGTATTTTGTGCAAAGCTACACGAGGGCTGTGTGCGCTATTCGTCCCTGATTTAGCAGTGTAAGATTAGAGAAAAGGCAGCTAGTCATCACCACCCACCGCCAAATCGTGGGCTACTCTTTTACCAACGCGGATCAGTGGGATTGACCGTAACATTATAACGTCCCACAGCTGAAAGGGCGAGCATGTTTGGTGCGACGGGGATTCGAACCCGCGACCTACGGATTACGAGTGGAGCGCCGTAACTCCCTGGCCATGCAGGGCCTAACCATGGCACAAGAAAATATTCAAAACAAAAACTTCTACTACAGAAAATTTAAATATATTTGGGGGGTACAAGAAATGATGTGAGATATAAAAATGAGTACACTTGTCTTTATATGATCACGCTTAATATATTGTTTGTTTGTTCTTAGTACGTTCACATTTACGTAATGAGCACAGTTACCACACTCTGCAGAATTCTGTTTCATAATGAACAAATTTGAGTGACTAAAAATCATTACAATTATTTCATTAGTATTTTATATAATTATTAATTTAGTTGTTTTTTTCTTAATATATATATTTGAATATTTTTTCTACCTGAAATGTATATCAAAATCACGTCAATTAGTTAATAAAAAACTTAAATATAGATGGATTTATATTATACTAAAGAGGAAAGAAAGAAATCTAACCAATTACTTATTACATTATATCTTCATATAAGCCAGGCCCAGCATGACCAGATGGTTAAGACACTCGACTTGTAATCTGAGGATCGCGAGCTTTATATCCCCGTCATACCAAACGTGCTATAATGTTATAATGTGATGGTCAATCACACTATTCGTTGGTAAAAGTGTAGCCCAAGAGTTGGCGGTTGGTGGTGATGACTAGCTGCCTTCCCTTGGTCTTACACTGCTAAATTAGGGACGGCTACCGCAGATAGCCGTGAAATAGCTTTGCTCGAAATTCAAAAAAGAAACAAAACAAACAAATCTCTTTAGTACCCTATTAAATAACCACGTAGTATATACTAAGGGATAATCAGACATACAATAGTCTACTTACAACAATAAAAACTAATAAGAACTAAGTCATACACAAAATATACACTGATATCCTCAGCATAAAGTATTAAGAGTACTAGGGCACCTGGAGCACTGTAACAATACTGTGTGTGTAGTCTCTGTATATAGTAGTCTCAAATAGTCTCGTTACAGTAGTCTGGGTAAGCTGATATTTGTTCGTGAATCATGAATTGTTTGTTTCTATTGAATTAAGCACAAAGTTACAAGATGAGCTACCTGTGCACTACACACTGTGGGTACCGAAAGTGGCACAAAGTTATAAGATGACCTACCTGTGCACTACACACTGTGGGCACCGAAAGTGGCACAAAGTTATAAGATGAGCTACCTGTGCACAACACACTGTGGGTACCGAAAGTGGCACAAAGTTACAAGACGAGCTACCTGTGCACAACACACTGTGGGTACCGAAAGTGGCACAAAGTTATAAGATGAGCTACCTGTGCACAACACACTGTGGGTACCGAAAGTGGCACAAAGTTACAAGACGAGCTACCTGTGCACTACACACTGTGGGCACCGAAAGTGGCACAAAGTTACAAGATGAGCTACCTGTGCTCTACATACTGTGGGTACCGAAAGTGGCACAAAGTTACAAGATGAGCTACCTGTGCTCTACATACTGTGGGTACCGAAAGTGGTTTCTGACGGTGCGAGTCCGCAGACATACCGAATAAAACTTTGCAGATGACACTGTTGTCTTTACCTCTATGTAATATTTCCTTTAAAAATGAAAACAAAATCTGGTATTATTTTATTATCAGAAATTAATTGGTTATTTACCAGTTTTTTTATAATTTCTAAATGTTCTTAAACTGGGTAAAAATACCTTTGTTAGTCAAGCAGTGGGTGAGTTTCCATAGATACTATAAGCTAGTAGATGTAAGATGTTGTAGAATGCACAATTGTTATGAAGTGATAAAACCATGACGGTTTCGTTTATTTTGTATTTTGTGCAAAGCTACACGAGGGCTGTGTGCGCTATTCGTCCCTGATTTAGCAGTGTAAGATTAGAGGAAATGCAGCTAGTCATCACCACCCACCGCCAAATCGTGGGCTACTCTTTTACCAACGGGGATCAGTGGGATTGACCGTAACATTATAACGTCCCACAGCTGAAAGGGCGAGCATGTTTGGTGAGACGGGGATTCGAACCCGCGACCTACGGATTACGAGTGGAGCGCCGTAACTACCTAGCCATGCGGGGCCTAACCATGGCAGAAGAAAATATTCAAAACAAAAAACAACTTCTACTACAGAAAATTTAAATATATTTGGGGGGTACAAGAAATGATGTGAGACATAAAAATGAATACACTTGTCTTTATATGATCACGCTTAATATATTGTTTGTTTGTTCTTAGTACGTTCACATTTACGTAATGAGCACAGTTACCACACTCTGCAGAATTCTGTTTCATAATGAACAAATTTGAGTGACTAAAAATCATTACAATTAAATCATTAGTATTTTATATAATTATTAATTTGTTGTTTTTTTCTTAATATATATGTTTGAATATTTTTTCTACTTGAAATGTATATCAAAATCACGTCAATTAGTTAATAAAAAACTTAAATATAGATGGATTTATATTATACTAAAGAGGAAAGAAAGAAATCTAACCAATTACTTATTACATTATATCTTCATATAAGCCAGGCCCAGCATGACCAGATGGTTAAGACACTCGACTTGTAATCTGAGGATCGCGAGCTTTGTATCCCCGTCATACCAAACGTGCTATAATGTTATAATGTGATGGTCAATCACACTATTCGTTGGTAAAAGTGTAGCCCAAGAGTTGGCGGTTGGTGGTGATGATTAGCTGACTTCCCTTGGTCTTACACTGCTAAATTAGGGACGGCTACCGCAGATAGCCGTGAAATAGCTTTGCTCGAAATTCAAAAAAGAAACAAAACAAACAAATCTCTTTAGTACCCTATTAAAGAACCACGTAGTATATACTAAGGGATAATCAGACATACAATAGTCTACTTACAACAATAAAAACTAATAAGAACTAAGTCATACACAAAATATACACTGATATCCCCAGCATAAAGTATTAAGAGTACTAGGCACCTGGAGCACTGTAACAATACTGTGTGTGTAGTCTCTGTATATAGTAGTCTCAAATAGTCTCGTTACAGTAGTCTGGATAAGCTGATATTTGTTCGTGAATCATGAATTGTTTGTTTGTATTGAATTAAGCACAAAGTTACAAGATGAGCTACCTGTGCACAACACACTGTGTGTACCGAAAGTGGCACAAAGTTACAAGATGAGCTACCTGTGCAGAACACACTGTGGGTACCGAAAGTGGCACAAAGTTATAAGATGAGCTACCTGTGCACAACACACTGTGGGTACCGAAAGTGGCACAAATTTACAAGATGAGCTACCTGTGCACTACACACTGTGGGTATCGAAACTGGCACAAAGTTACAAGACGAGCTACCTGTGCACAACACACTGTGGGTACCGAAAGTGGCTTCTGACGGTGCGAGTCCGCAGACATACCGAATAAAACTTTGCAGATGACACTGTTGTCTTTACCTTTATGTAATATTTCCTTTAAAAATGAAAACAAAATCTGGTATTATTTTATTATCGGAAATTAACTGGTTATTTACCAGTTTTTTTTTATAATTTCTAAATGTTCTTAAACTGGGTAAAAATACCTTTGTTAGTCAAGTAGTGGGTGAGTTTCCATAGATACTATAAGCTAGTAGATGTAAGATGTTGTAGAATGCACAATTGTTATGAAGTGATAAAACCATGACGGTTTCGTTTATTTTGTATTTTGTGCAAAGCTACACGAGGGCTGTGTGCGCTATTCGTCCCTGATTTAGCAGTGTAAGATTAGAGGAAATGCAGCTAGTCATCACCACCCACCGCCAAATCGTGGGCTACTCTTTTACCAACGGGGATCAGTGGGATTGACCGTAACATTATAACGTCCCACAGCTGAAAGGGCGAGCATGTTTGGTGCGACGGGGATTCGAACCCGCGACCTACGGATTACGAGTGGAGCGCCGTAACTACCTAGCCATGCGGGGCCTAACCATGGCAGAAGAAAATATTCAAAACAAAAAACAACTTCTACTACAGAAAATTTAAATATATTTGGGGGGTACAAGAAATGATGTGAGATATAAAAATGAATACACTTGTCTTTATATGATCACGCTTAATATATTGTTTGTTTTTCTGAGTACGTTCACATTTACGTAATGAGCACAGTTACCACACTCTGCAGAATTCTGTTTCATAATGAACAAATTTGAGTGACTAAAAATCAATACAATTATTTCATTAGTATTTTATATAATTATTAATTTAGTTGTTTTTTTCTTAATATATATGTTTGAATATTTTTTCTACTTGAAATGTATATCAAAATCACGTCAATTAGTTAATAAAAAACTTAAATATAGATGGATTTATATTATACTAAAAAGGAAAGAAAGAAATCTAACCAATTACTTATTACATTATATCTTCATATAAGCCAGGCCCAGCATGACCAGATGGTTAAGACACTCGACTTGTAATCTGAGGATCGCGAGCTTTATATCCCCGTCATACCAATCGTGCTATAATGTTATAATGTGATGGTCAATCACACTATTCGTTGGTAAAAGAGTAGCCCAAGAGCTGATGGTGGGTGGTAATGACTAGCTGTCTTCCCTCTAGTATTATACTGCTAAGCTAGGGAGGGCTAGCGCAGATAGCCCTCTTTTAGGTTTGCGCGAAATTCAAAACAAAACAAACCTTGTACTTCTATCTATTATTAATCACACTGAATAACTTAAAGTGAGAAACACACAAATTTAACGGTGAAAGGATCGGTAACGGTCAAATACAAAAGTATGCAGTTTATAAAACGCGATCAACACAGGTTTTACTGTTTGCT
Source organism: Tachypleus tridentatus (assembly GCF_004210375.1). Taxonomy (NCBI): domain Eukaryota; kingdom Metazoa; phylum Arthropoda; class Merostomata; order Xiphosura; family Limulidae; genus Tachypleus; species Tachypleus tridentatus. The sequence continues at coordinate 118,801,221 of NC_134825.1, forward strand.
GCTTAGCAAAACTATGTTTAGATTGAAGTAAAATTTTTATTTTCAATATATCATACTTCGCTACATAGCCGCCTTTCGTTATGTCATGTGTTCCTGACTCGCTGTAATCTGATTGTGAAATGCCTTAAGTTCAACAACCTGTAACATATGTGCATAAAAATAAAAATGTATCTATAATTTTTGGGTACAGTGATTTCCAACAGAACAGTGCAAAGATCCAAATAATGCAGCAGATTTGGTGATGTTAAACAGTGATAACAGGACGACAAACAAACACAGATGTACAAATAACAACAACAACAATTCAGTTTTATGAACCAAATTATGCTGTAACTTAACCAAGTCATTTTGTTTTCTCTTTCTCTTCAGATGGTTTATGGCTATTTTGCGGAAATAAACAAAATGAACGACAATCATAATAGGACTAATGTAACATTCTCGTATCAGATCGAAGTCATGGATAGATACTAAAAATTCTAAAGTATCTACTCCATCTATCATTCCTGTGCATGTTCAAGAGAGTTATTCTTAATTTGAAATGTATATGATTTCACTTCTGGAGACCACAAACAGTTCATTGTGGAGCTCTCTGCCTAAGCTAAGCTAAAAAATAACGCATCGAAAAATCACTGTGTTAAATAACAACTGTCGCAGATTAAGGTTTACAGTTACGACAGAAAGTGTTCGTACACCTGCGTCGTGAGTAGTTTTTTCTTCATAACTTAAAAAGTATCACGATTAGGATAATGAAAGTAGGGTTTATTTCAAATATTATACTAACACACATTTACATATTTTTTTATGTAAATTAAACGACAAACAAACTGTTTATAAACAAATAACCAAACATAGGAGAGGTAGAAAGTGTTCGTGCATCTACTTTAATGGTCAGTTGTGTAGCCTTTCACGTGAACTACTTGACACAATCTCTCCTCATAGCCCTCCATGATCGTTTGAGAGTACTCGACTGGTATTTTGTTCCATTCTTCTTTACAGAAGGCCTCCAACTCTTGCAAGTTTTTCGGATGACGATGATGAACCCTGGTCTTCAACTTATGCCAAACGTTTTCAATTGGGTTGAGATCGGATGACTGCGATGGCCACTCCAGAACGCTTATATGGTTCCTCTGCAACCAGGATTGCACATATTTCGATGTGTGTTTAGGGTCATTGTCGTGCTGGAAGATCCAACGACGCCCAAGCCGCAAGTTCCGAGAGCATCATTCTTGATATAAGTGCCTAATATCTCAACGTACTTTTCTTTTTTCATGATTCTGTTGACGCGATGAAGTTTGCCTACACCAGAAGAGCTGAAGGAATCCCACAGCATGATCGAGCCAAATCCCTGTTTAAGTGTAGGGACGGTGTTCTTTGGAAGATTTTGTTTCCCCTTCTAACGGAAAATATAGCGAACATCATTGTGGCTGAACAGCTCCATTTTAGTCTAGTCTGACCAAAGAATACTCTTCCAATAGGTAAAGGGTTTATCTACATGCTTTCTTGCAAACCTCAATCGTGCTTCTTAATGAACAGGCTTTAAATATGGAGTTCTACGAGGACGGCATGCTTTGAACCCAAAAGAGCGTAACATGATCGTAACTGCAGAGGTGCTTACTTCAACCACAGTTTACCTCACAAGTTTTTGTATGTCATTACGTGCTAAATGAGGGTTCTTACTAACTTCTCTGAGAAACTTCCTCTTAGTTCTCTCTGGAATTTTGGTGAGGCGTCCGGAACGAGGGAGGTTAGCAGTTGATCCTGTAAGTTTAAACTTGGCAATGATGCTTTGAACAGTAGATTTCGGCACATTAAGTTGTGTAGCAATACCGGAAAGAGACACACGAGACTTGTATTTTAACATAATTCGGTTGTTTAAATCACTGGACAGTTGTTTCCTGTTCGCCATCATGACCAAGCAGATAATGACTGAGACGGCGCTAAGTTGCCGGAAGTACATTTTTTTGTTGGCTAAATTCCAATAATTATGAACTAAGTGTCTAGTTCTGGAATGGTATAATGTAGTTTATTCACCAAACTAAACAATTATTTTACGGGAATATTAGTTTTTTTCACACGTTCTAAACTGTACGAACACTTTCTGCTCCTCCTATTTTTGGTTATTTGTTTATAAACAGTTTATTTGTCGTTTAATTTACATAAAAATTTATGTAGATGTGTGTTAGTATAATATTTATAATATATCCTACTTCTATTAGCTTACTCGTGATACTCTTTAAGTTATGAACAAAAAACCACTCGAGACGCAGGGTTACGAACACTTTCTGTCGTAACTGTAGCATAAATGAAAGATATTTCACGTTATGTTTCGTAAGAATGCCAATTAACTGCATGCAGTGAAACGGATTTACTGTCGTACATTTATTTTAGTCCTCGCGCTTGTTTATGTATAGTTGTTTTGTGTTTTATTTGCAAGTGACGTATATTCTTGACTGTGCATTGCGCAAGTCTCGCCTGTTCTTGAAATTTGCAGAAGATTCTTGAAAGTGAGAATAAACAATATTTGTTTTAGGAAAACGCACTAGAATATAGTTGAAACGTTGAGAAACTCGCGTGATTCATAAATAAAAACCAAAGTGCCGAGAGTTATAGGAGTGTTACTTATATAAATATTAATTTGAAAGCTATAGAATTTGACCAATAACGTTACAGATTTCGAACATTACAAACCGTTCAACTTCAGCAAATTACTTCTGACGTTACAATTTCTACGAAGACATGAAGTGAGCTTGTAAGGGTGTGAGGCTAGCCTAGAAAAGACATCATTAGCATAGGCGAGGTGTAACAAAATCAACTAAGATCTAACTTGCTCGTTGTGGACCTTGACCATCGATAAAATATTCAATGATAGACCAGATAGAAGATACTGTATAGTTTCTATGTTTGTAAAATTCTTGCATATAAATCATAATTTGTAATAGCTATTATAACCGCTATTATATATTGTATTTCTTTAGTTTTTATATCAAAAATATATTTCTGTAAAAGTTGACACATATTAACAGTTAATTAACTTCTAATTTTCCGATTACTTGAAATAAGAATACGTTAACATACGTAACATAAGAAATCGAAAACTCGTCCGAGATAAATTATAATACGTAACAGCAGAACATTTAACCAGTTCGGTGCCGTAGACGAGATAACTCGTCCAAGCCGATCGGTAACACAGTGCCACGGACGAGTTATTTTCGTTCTCAATAATAACTAACGTAAATGCTAGATGTCAGCACCATACACGCATTTGACCTACTTACAAATTGTTTCACTTTCGATCCAAAATGGCGTCACGAAAAAAGTTACAAAATGAAGAAGCATTAGAGTTTTATTGTAGCAGCTGAAATACTTGGCAGTCAACATGTTAAAAGATGTATTACTGTGACAATAGAGGGCAAATAAACTTGATTTTAATTGCAAAAATGTCAGAAAGGTGTCATTTTTGTTTAAAGATCTGGTTGCTACTGCAGTACAACAAATACTGCACGAAGTTAGGTCCTTTAAATCACATATTGATCTAAAGAGCATGCAACCAACTGTGTTGGGGGTCTTTCTGTACTACATCCATGTTGGTCCTGTTAGAAATAATGAAAACGTTATTTTTTAAGGTAAGGATATGCTCTTTTGTACCAAATTGGTCTTGTTCTGAGTTATAATGAATATCAAATCAAGTAATACAGATCAGTTAAGCAAACTTCTAAACAATTCAGTCCCTAGCTTTGTGTTTAGGAGTCAGCAACTAAAGTCATACAATTGTTTGGATGCCAAAACAAAACAAACAGTTTAAAGGGAAGAGGGGTAAACCACAAATGAAAACTACGGAACAGAAACTGAAACTGAAACTAACTGATTTTAATACTGACGTTTGGTAGTTGTTTAGTTTAAAATAAGTTAAATATAGTTTAAATAAATAATTAAAATTGTTCTTGATTTCACAATCAAATTTAGAATTATACTTGTATTGTCAATACGAAGACCATGCCATGATACTTGAATTACATGGTTTGTTGGTTTTGGAATTTCGCACAAAGCTACTCGACGGCTATCTGCACTAGCCGTCCCTAATTTAGCAGTGTAAGACTTGAGGGAAGGCAGCTAATCATCACCACCCGTTGCCAACTCTTGGGCTATTCTTTTACCAACGAATAGTGGGATTGACCATAAAATTATAACGTCCCTACGGCTGAAAGGGCGAGCACGTTTGGTGCGACCGGGATTAAATTACATGGAATTAACCAAAGATTTATGAATAGTAGACATATCGGGTATCTGCTGTGTCCAATGCGAGAATCGAACCCCTATTTTTAGCGTCGTAAATCCGTAGAATTACCGCTATCCCATCTTTAAAGATAAAACAACAGTTGATATCTATAAAATGAACGATACTTATAAATAACATCCACAATAGTTTTCATGTTTTTCGTATGAAGAAGTAATCATGATTTCATTTTGTAAAGATTAAGCTGTGATAATAACAAATATTATAGTTGTTCCAAATACAAAATAACCACTTCACTATAATATAATGTTTAGGGTTAACTGGGATCCTAGCAATCTATCCCAGTTTTCCTATCCTCTAAATTAAACTAAAATTAATTAAAAAAAACACTTAAAGTCAACCCTTATCATTCATAATGCTGTCAAGCGTATATTAAAATCACTTAAATTTATTTAAAAAAACAAAATTGTCTTGACTGAAGATGACTCTTACTTTGCTAAACTTTACGATGATGTATCAACGCTATCAGTTCCTTTTACAACCTTAAGCACCTTAATCAGGCTAACCTTTAACTTCTCTTTTTTCAAAAAAATCAATGTTGAAGATGTAAGGCTTCTGTCCATTCTATTAACCTTCTCTGGACTCTGTCTAACAGATGAATGTCCTTCCTATGGTAATAAGCCTAAGACTTGACACAACACTCGAACTTTGACCTAATCAATAAGTTACACAATCAAAGTGTAATATCGTTAGACTTATATTCAATATTTCTATAGATACGACCTAAAATATTGTTTGTCTTACCCCTAGCAACCGCAAAATGTATGGATGATCCCTAGCAACAGCAAACTGCGTGGATGGCCCCTAGCAACAGCAAACTGCATGGATGGCCCCTAGCAACAGCAAACTGCATGGATGGCCCCTAGGAACAGTTAACTACATGGATGGCTGTACATATTGATCAAGCATTAGACCAAGATACTATTGTTTCATGACACCTTTGAGAGTATTCCCATCCCAATAACACTTATAATTCAAATTATAACCCATAATTAAAAAATTAAAAAAGTAACCCATAAGCATTCTCATGCTTTAATAATAATTAAAACCCACCTGAGATTTATTTATCCGGATCAATGATGACGTGAATCTTTTTTTAAAGTAGTAGCATCCGGTTAAGAACCAGAAACATCTGGTTAAGTGAGTTTGACCATTCCTCCATCTTCATATGAGTCAAATAAAGCAAAGATCCATGAATTACCCTATTGTAAAATTAATCCAGTTTCACTGAACTCCATTTATTATAACCTTCTGCGTTATTACGTCTAGTAAGTCTTCTATCTAACGAGCTAAAGTATCCCTCCTACACCTATACACATAATTGTTTTACAATATGGCGTCTTGTCAAATACTTTTTGAAGCCCTTCGCTAGTACAGCGGTAAGTCTATGGATTTACAACGCTAAAATTAAGGGTTCGATTCCCTTTGGTGGGCTTAGAAGATAGCCCCATGTGGCTTTGCTATAAGAAAACACACACACACTTTCTGAAAATTCAGATATACTCTTACCCTAACCTCGACACCTAGTAACCTTTTTAAAAGAATACCGAAATAGTTTTAATGAAAAGATTTTTTCTTAGTGAAACCATTTTTACCATTTACTATTATCTGGACTTTGTTAAATAAACTTGCACAGCAATTTTTATCAAAATTTCCAAAACGCTCCTTACGACTAATGCAGGAATGATCAGATATGAGAAACGTTGAGTTACAGATGATTCTAGAGATATCTGTTTGCTTTCCGTTTGATAAAATCTCTTTCTTTAAACAAATTATGTTTAATATAACATGTATTTGTCAGTTTGAAAGCGCTAAGTGTATTTATATTCTATTTTAATAATAACAACAATAATGATTTTATTGTTACAAAATATGTAAACTTCGCTACCATTAGATACTACCTAGAAAGTTATATAACTTAATTGCTTTATGAAAATATTAGAAATCATAGGTACAGGTAAGGGTAACTGGAAATTTCTGCCACGAACTTCTTTTATATCAATTGCCACCTACTAGTACAGCTGTAAGTCTACGGGCTTACAACCCTAAAATCAGGGGTTCGAATCCCGTCAGTGGGATCATCAGATAGCTTGATGTGGCTTTGGTAAAAGAAGACACACGAAACACACACACTTTATGTCAATTTTCTTTTGTCAGTAACACATGTACTTTAGGTATAACGTAGCATAAAACAATCACAACAGAATATTCAAACCCAAATAACTTTTCTTCGCTCGTACTACTAGCTAGTGTCGTGAGAAACCATCACATTACATAAACAGAATACAGTAAAATATTGATCATTTTTCTCCCTGCTTTATACAGTCAATACTTCGTGAGATCTGATTGAGCAGTTTTCATTAGAAGTTTCAGAAAGCCTAGTTTGTTTGTTTTTTGAATTTCATCCAAAGCTACACGAGAGCTATCTGCGCTAGCCGTCCCTAATTTAGCAGTGTAAGACAAGAGGGAAGGCAGCTGGTCATCACCACTCACTGCCAACTCTTAGGCTACTCTTTTACCAACGAACAGTGGAATTGACCTTAACTTTAGAACGTCCTCACGGCTAAAAGGGCGAGCATGTTTGATGCGACGGGGATTCGAACCCGCGACGAACGCCTTAACCCACCTGGCAATGCCGGGTTCAGAAAGCCTTCTACAATTACACCAGATGTATATAACATTTTAAATCGTAATACTATAAAATATAACAATAACCCATGCACAATTTAGAGAAATGTGTCTAAAACGTCTTCTCCGACTTTTTTGTCATTTGTTGAATATAATTTAATATCAGGAAGCTATCAATAATTTAAATAATTTAAGCCTAAGTGAACAAAACATTTACTGAAGCCCTTTCAATGTTATATCATTTGTCGTTTCATAGTGTGGCATATATTGAATTATTTGTATTATTTCGTTATATATTAACCAATTCATGTTAATAGAATATTACCTAGCTATTCAGTTGTAAGCCTAATATTTCATGATGATGAGAAGCCCACATCAAGTACAAGATGTATTTTAAAGTATTAATTTTAAATTAAGCCTAGGTTTGTTAAGCCTAATATTTATATTGTTTGTTTCATTTTGAATTTCGTGCAAACTACACAAGGGTTATCTGCGCTAGCCGTCCCTAATTTCGCAGAGTAAAACTATAGGAAAGGCAGCTATTTTTCATCGCCCACCGTCAACTCTTGACTACTCTTTTACCAACAAATAGTGCGATTACCCGCTACCTTGTAATACTTTCACTGCTGAAAAGGCGAAAATGTTTGGTGGGAGGGCGATTCGAACCCGCGACCCTCAGATTACTAGTCGAGCGCCTTAACCGCCCGACCATTATTTATGGGTATACAAACGTAAACAATGTTTAATGTCCAAACATTTTCGCACAGTTGGAGATGAATACTTTGTTTGTTTGTTTTTGAATTTCGCACAAAGCTACCCAAGGGCTATCTGTGCTAGCCGTCCCTAATTTAACAGTGTAAGACTGGAGGGAAGGCAGCTAGTCATCACCATCCACCGTCAACTTTTGAGCTACTCTTTTACCAACGAATAGTGGGATTGATCATCACATTATAACGCCCCCACGGCTGAAAGGGCGTGCATGTTTGGCGCGACGGGGATGCGAACCCGCGACCCTCAGATTACGAGTCGCATGCCTTAACGCGCTTGGCCATGCCGGGCCCCAGAAATGAATACATTGACATACTAACTACAATAATATTATAAGTTGTAAATACAATTATCCGATATGGTGTAACAACCATGTTTTAATAAATCTCTGCAGTATTACAAAGGGAGTAATTTGTTTATTTCAGCTTTCAAACCTACTAGCCTGTATGATATACGATACATTCCCCTTGTGTTTAGCTTTATTTCTGTACCTTTTTTTTTCTGCCACAAAAACCTGTTTTGAATCTTATTAACATTCTCGTCACGAGGTACGTTAGAATAACTTTTAGTCGGTTGAGAAAGAGTTATTTTTTTTTGTCTCTTTATTTTCACCTGAAAAAAAAAGTAGTTGGGTGTTGAGTAAACTTATCATAATTTTCAGTGATAATACATAAACAGTGATAATACATAAACATATAGGGTGTGGAGTAAACTTATCATAATTTTCAGTGATAATACATAAACAGTGATAATACATAAACATATAGGGTGTGGAGTAAACTTATCATAATTTTCAGTGATAATACATAAACATATAGGGTGTGAAGTAAACTTATCATAATTTTCAGTGATAATACATATAATGCAAAGCTCATTGTATGGGTTTTCTTACAACTCTACCTTTCGTGATTGTACTCATTTCAAAACTCTGCGAACTGAGAAATATCGTTTCTTAAAATAGGTTAACGACGTTAAAATAACGAAATATCTTACCATTTAGTCTAGAGCTTTCATTCCAGTTGAATAAACGTTAACTTACACTGAAAGGAACTGTAAAAGTCTTTATGTAAGAAAACAGTGCAAGAAACGTAAAGAGAGAGACTCGAAAAACGATGGAACAGACACTGACCTCTTTGTGTTCGCAGATGGCGCAGCCAATTACCGAAACTTGCTCCTTCCCTCAGAGAAAATAGAATAGCATTCCTAAAGATAAAAATAAAAATTGTTAAAGCAAGCGCACGATGTGTTTCAGATGCGATTTTTCTCATTTTAAAGAAATTCTAAAAATAAAATAAAAAATAAAACATATCGGAAAACTTTATCCAATATGCTATTGAAGTCACGTAAGAAAAAGAACATTTTTAAAAATGCATCATTTATCTTTCTATAGTAAAGGAGTGTGCGTGTGTTTTATTAGAGCAAAGCCACATCGGGCTATCTGGTGAGCCCAATGAGGGGAATCGAACTCCTCATTTTAGCATTATAAATCCATAGACTATACTATGGATACTAGACTATACACACTGTACTAGCGTGGTACTATAATAAAGGAAAACGATTTTTCATAAAACAGGATTATCACGAATTTTTATCCTCCAAACCACAGGTAAAATAAGTATTGATCTAAATTACCGTGCATGTTGGATTTCGGTAATTACAGTAAACGCAGCTGTTAAACAATGTTATACAATGGGCTGTCTGTGATATGCCCAAGACGAGAATTAAAATTAAATTTTTAGCGTCACGAGCTCTCAGACTTGCAACTAAGGTGGAGAATTTATCTGTAACTACTCATGAAACACTAGCTTAGTTTTCTCGTAATCTGATGACCAAATTGTAATTTTACCACTTTTGATTTATAAAAAAATACCCATACAAAGTTTTTTGTTTTTTTTTTAATTTCGCGCAAAGCTACTCGAGGGATTTTTGCGCTTTCCGTCCCTAATTTAGCAGTGTGAGACTATAGGGAAGGCAGCTAGTCATCACCCACCCACCGCCAACTCTTGACTACTCTTTTACCAACGAAAAGTGGGATTGACCGTCACATTATAACGTACGATTGGTGTGATAGGGATACGAAGCCGCGACGTTCGGAATACGAGTCCAACGCCTTATCCACCTGACCATACCGGGCTATCCATACAAAAGAAAACCTTTAAATAAATATATGAAAGTATGTATTGGCAATCTAACAAATAGACTTTAGATGTGGTTAGTTATTGAATAATTATCAAATACCACAATTAAGTTAACATATAATATATATCTAATTAATATATGCAGAAAAAATGAATTATATGTTATATTTTTGAAGAAATAAGTTATAGTTTGTTCAGATATTAATCAGTTTTAACATTAATTCTGTATTCTCAAGTTGCAGATCTTCAATCTCAAAAAAAGTAAATGAATTGAGAGATAACGTGTTGTATTTTAAGATGACTGTTATTTGGTAAGCCTAAAGTTAATGACTGTTATTTGGTAAGCGTAAAGTTATATATATATATATATAGTTATCAATAAAACTGAAAGTATGTACATTTGTAGAAAGAGAATTATTGAAACTGTTTTCAAGGTCGTGAAATGACTTGTCCGTAAAATGAAGAAGTCTTATGTTTCTTTTATAGATTCACACTTACTATTATCCTTACAAATCTTATCTGTGAACCGATAATCCTTGAGGAAGTGAAGGGAATAAGAACTGAATAGCAGCTAAGACAAAAACAACTCAGCATAAACAACAAACAAAACAATCAATCACACCATCAATCGATAACAAGAGAAGAAAACTTACTTCACTGAACGTACCTTTGGAGAACCTAACTCACTAATATTCCATTCTCCGGTGCTACGGGACATTAAGTTTCTGTTGACCCGAGGGGAGGCTGTTTCTACTAAGGTGGCGCTTTAGTAGTCACGTACAGATGTAGTAATTCAAAAGTTTCTTTACTTTAAACATGGAGGAAAAAAATAAATAAAACGTGCGATTGAATGACCAGTGTATTGATAAAGTGTGCTCGTGGTAAGCAGAGACATTTGTGATGATTACCTAAATTTTCAGTTACTGTATATCAGAACATTAAAAAATTCATTAGAGGAATACTTCCTAAAAATATATACACTTAATTTTACTTCAAGATAAATGGACGTTAGGAACAAAATATGGAAAAAAAAATTGACAAAACCATGTGTAATGCATTTGTGTTCAAATAAGGCTTATAAAATATTCTAGGTGAGTGAGTGGCTAGGTGTGAACCCTAATATGGTTCTTTTGTAGACTCTATGATGCATAGTATAGTAGCAATTAATAATTTCTACTAACTGAAATATGGCTTAAAACATTACGAATTATCTAGCGTATTCATGTTTTATTATCTAGAGTTTTTTTTCTTTCTTAGTAAAACAAAGAAACGCTCAGGGTCACTTTCTGATATTACACAGAAGTCAAGTAATATGAATTATAACATTTAAAATCACATTGCGTTTTAATTCTTTATCTTAATACCAATAGATATGGTTCTCGTTTAGCAGATTATCATAATGGACACTAGAATATATATTGCTTTATGTGAGACAAACATTTATGAAAATCAATTCTCATGATGAATTGTTTTATCTCCTGCGCACTGTTGTTTGAGCATTTAAAACATCTACACATGATATAATATGTATATATTATCTTAAAAATATATAAAATGTCTCGTAATATAAATATCACACTAATATGTCAGGAATATTAAAAAAAAAAACGAATGCTCTAATGGAATAAACATTCTTCTATAAAAAATAACATAATTATTACCAAATCCTGATGAAAAGAAGCTAAAAAATAATAAATTAGAACTTAAACAATAACCAAGTAACTAGTGCATCTACATCAATTAATAGTGGTCTAACTAGAAGTATGTAATGTCGTAAAATAAAAAGATAATACAGCCCATTGATTGGTCAGTTGGATTTCCTGACGTTTATTGCTAACTTTAACAATAATAACACTGTAACAAAGTTTTTACTTTTTCTTGTTCCTGGACAGAAAGTGTTATTTCCCAATTGCTTATGTCTAAAGTAAATGGAAAAGACCTATTTTTCTATTCAAACTTTGCTTTTGTGGCCTGGAATTGTATAACAAAAACATGATGAGAGCTGATAAGTGAAAATGATTTACATTACAGTCACAAATCTCGAAAAACTGCTCACTTCTAAACATTTTTCTATAACTTTAGTATAAATACATGTAAATATTGATTCATATGTTGTTTTATTCAGACCTTATTTAAATGAAAATCTACAAATTTGTCCGTTTTACACAGAAAATAGGTTAATTTCTAAATTTCATTATCCAGGTCGCAAAAACAAAGTTTGAATAGAATAATGGTCATTTTCTGTACTTTTACAACATAAGCAATTAAGATATAACACATACTATCCAGGAACAATATTTGTGTTACATAGTGTTATTTGTGTTACATGGTGTAATCACACTACAGATTGTTGTTATTTTTTGTCTAGAAAGCTATTTGCAATTTTTCCACCGTGGGGAATCTATCCTCGGATGTCAGTCTGTAAGTCCATAGGCTTATCGCAAAACCACCGGGGAACATGGCCTAGGATTTGTAAATCCACATCCGTATGCTAAGCCTCCTATAATCTAAAATTAATGTATTTGTTTTTCATGAAGCGCAAAGCTTCGTAATGGATTATATGTTGCCCATTAGGGTTTGTTTGTTTGTTTTTGAATTTCGCGCAAAGCTACACGACGGTCATCTGCGTTAGCCGCCCATAATTAAGCAGTGTAAGACTAGAGGGAAGGCAGCTAGTCATCACCACCCACCGCCAACTCTTGGGCTATTCTTTTACCAACGAATAGTGGGATTGACCGTCACATTATAACGCCCCACGGCTGAAAGGGGAGCATATTTGGCGCGACGGGGATGCGAACCCGCGACCCTTAGATTACGAGTCGCACATCTTAACACGCTTGGCCATGCCGGGCCTGCCCACTAGGGATATTAAAACTTTGTTCTTAATGTTATACGTCCAGATACTTACCTTTGAACTACTAGGGCCACACTGCAAATATGTATATGCACATATATATGCAAAATGACAATATATATATATATTATAAATATAAATTATATAGTAAATATTTTATCCATTTATTAATAAAATAATGAAGGTAATATAGCATACCTACAAGATTTTAACATACAATATTACTGAAGTAAACTTACTCTGTTTCACGATACAGTGTTAATTTGCTTAGGTGCCCTAAAATGTAACAAAAACAATTACTGGGTGTTTTAGAACACGCTTCCAGTAACTTTTGTTTTGTTTTTTCCTTTAAAAAAAATAGTCATATCATCTTTAATAATAAGTTTGGTTTGGTTTGGTTTGGTTTGAATTTCGCGCAAAGCTAGCTGCACGAGGGCTATCTGCGTTAGTCGTTCCTAATTCATCAGTGAAAGACTAGAGGGAAGGCAGATACCACCTATTCTTGGTTCGGAATGGCCACGTGGTTAAGGCCCTCGACTCGTAATCCGAGAGTCGCGAGTTCGAGTCCCCGTCATACTAAATATGCTCGCCATTTTAGCCGTGGGGACGTTATAATTTGATGATCAATTGCACTATTCGTTGGTAAAAGATTAACTCAAGTGTTGGCGGTCGGTGGTGATGCCTTCCCTCTAGTCTTACACTGTGTAAACCAAACTAAACTAGACATTCTTAAGAAATTCATTACAACATATCCTGTTTTTCGAAATCTAATAATGATGAATGTAAGCGCCACCAATGTTTCGATTCATCATGGTTACGTGGTGATTTAACCATGTGTGTTATCGTTCACGTGTACGTCAATAGACTTTACGCGGCCTCATTACAATGGTAATTAACATAATGACGCTGCAATAAGTTAATGTATGTCAATCTGGAAGAACATGGATTAATGGCTAAAGTTTGTTCATCTGAGGTAAGAAGGCTTAGTGTTCCGTTGTTGCGGATCAGTTGAGGTAAGAAAGCTTAGTGTCCCGTTGTTGCGGATCATCTAAGGTAAGAAGGCTTAGTGTCCCGTTGTTGCGAATCATCTGAGGAAAGAAAGCTTAGTGTTCCGTTGTTGCGGATCATCTGAGGTTAGAAAGCTTGGTGTTCCGTTGTTGCGGATCATCTGAGGTAAGAAGGCTAAGCGTTCCGTTGTTGCGGAAACGTGTTCAACTCGTAAGGTTCATATGTTTTCAGTTCTGAATACTTGGTAATAATTTACTTCTTTACGGTTCATGATATTTCATGACAATATAAACTAATTATTAATTGTTTAAAATAATTAAATAAGAAAAAAGAGAACTTAAAATCAGTTCCAATCAGTAGTTTCTACGTTTACAAGGGCTGTGTTTACCAGTTAAGCATATCCATCAGTCTGTAGCCTGTCTGATCGCGCGATCGTGTTCACTATTACTCGTTGAATTTTGCGCGAATTTACTCGAGGGCTATCTGACCTAGCCGTCCTTAAGTTTAAAGTTATTTAGTTAGAGAAAGGACAGTTAGTTGACTCCACACCCGCCAGATTGTGATTTACTCTTTTACTATCGTATAGTGGGATTGGCATGCCATGGTCGTCGATGTCTGCCGCAGATTTGACACATGAAGAAGAAGAAGAAGTGGGATTGGCCAGATGATATAGTGTCCCTTTGCTGATAAGGCGTGCATTTTCAGCGAGGTAAATATTATAACGACACTAATTGTGTACGTCTCATGATGCTTGCAAACGCTTATACTTGTATGCATCATAGTTCAACTACTGTCATGTGTTTCGTGTTCTTCTAGACCCGGCATGGCCAAGCGTGTTAAGGCGTGCGACTCGTAATCTGAGGGTCGCGGGTTCGTATCCCCTTCGCGCCAAACATGCTCGCCCTTTCAGCCGTGAGGGCGTTATAATGTGATGGTCAATCCCACTATTCGTTGGTAAAAGAGTAGCTTAAGAATTGGTGGTGAGTGGTGATGACTAGCTGCTTTTCCTCTAGACTTACACTGCTAAATAGGGACGGCTAGCACAGATAGCCCTCGAGTAGCTTTGTGCGAAATTCAAAACAAACAAACAAAACAAACGTGTTCTTCTATCAAGATGATATTGGCTCTTGTTCCAGATTTTTTGAAAATGAGTATGCGCGAGTTGTTAATTCCCTGATAAAGCGCTTCATATCTGTCAGAATACTACTGCTCTACGGGTCGTTTCGTTTAAAAGGAACACTCTTGGTACCATTGCAGGCACTTGAATACTATTATTTTTTTAATGCATTTCACTCGTGGTCGAAATACATAAAGGGTTTGGTAAGGTGTGGTTCTTAGAGTCTTCACTTTAAACTTTAACACAGCGTTAAATTACACCTATGAACCTTTCAACCTAAGCAGATGTCCAACGATTATTAAGGGCCATAATTGGAAGTAGCTGACGTATGCTGATGGTTTGTACACTTTGTTTTGAGGAGATAGGTCGTTACTTAGCTTTAGGGCACTTGACGTCAATTCATAACAACCTGCTAAGGTTGGATAATTCCCATTTGACAGTTTGTTTGTTTTGAGTTTCCCTCAAAGCTGCACAAGGGCTACCTTTACTAGTCGTACATAATTTAGCAGTGAAATACTAAAGAGAAAGCAGCTAGTCATCACCACTTACTGCGAACTATTGGGTTGAGGAATAATTCGTGAGCGTTTTTTTCAAGTTAAAAAATATATTCATAAATGAAACGCTTTCGCAAAATATTTCATGTCATTTGGTAGATAATTTTTTGCTCTAATAGATGGTGTGTTTGATTTTCATATGTCTTTAATTTTTGCTTTCATTTTCAGCTTATTAAATGGAATGTCAAGTGGACAAAATCGAGCATTTTCGACACCATCTGCTTTTCGCATTTAATTTCTTGCAATTTCGTTTAAAACAATGCATACTATATACCTAGGTATTACATGAAATAAAGTATCATAAAAAATGTTTTGGGTGTAATGTGTTCATGCATTGAAGTATTGTATAGTCTTGCATGTAATGCTTGAATGAAATTATTTAAAAACGCTCACGAATTATTCCTCAACCTAATATTTTACTAATGAATAGTGGGATTGAATATTACGTAATAATGGTCCCACGGCTGAAAGGGCGAGCATATTTGATGGGACAAGGATTCGAATCCGGGATCCTCATATTGCGAGTCAGGGTCCCTAATCACCTGGCCGCATGAGGTTACATTTAGGAGAAAAGTTGGTGTTTTTGTTATCTTTTTTATGAAGGTAGATACTACACCTCAGAGTAGAAGAAATGTGTTTCAAATATTTGTTGTTTTGTTAAAGCATAGACATGATTGAGTGGTTTGGTAGAACACCTATCAAGTAAATGTTTATTGTAAGTTTAGCAACTAAAATGGCTTTTGTAATTCAGGATATTCAAGGTCCAACAGTTGCTTATCTTGTTATACATTTGAGAAACAAAACAAAACTTGTGCACTATTTATATTGCACGTTTCTCTACGCGTACGTAAGCATGATTATACTCATTTAGAGCCATTTTCAGTTATCTATTTTTCCTATTTAGAACGTTAGTTCTATTAAAAAAACAACAAATTCTGATGCTTTAGAATGCATACCAAAGTGAAGTCCTCTCCCAGATGGCCACGTTCCAGATACTGTAATATCCTCCGTAAAAAAAGAATTACGCCTCAAGCAAACTGTTATGAAACCCTATCGAGCATAAAACGTAAGACCTTGAACATTAGCAACCTATCAAACAACTTTGCCTTCAGTTTGGTTAGTCTCGCGATAGAAAAGATAAACCACAACTGTGGAAGCAGAATGAAGGTGCCTTTGGGCAGTACTCTACCACGAGGAATGAAACTGTTAAGATTAGAATATGGTAATGTTCTATGAGACAGCACTAGAGACGAACGCCAGAACTAAAGTAGAAGTTATGAAACATAATGTAGTACCAGTTTTTGTGTTTCGAGTTGCTCTGAACACGCGGCAGTTGGTTTTATAAATATCTAATTTCAATCAAAAACTTAAGTAAAGTAATTGAAATATGAAAAATAAGAATATATGTAGTTATACGGAAAAGTTCAATTACATTTACGTTAGTGTTAACCTTGTTAACATTATATGTCGGATGATATATATAACAAATATATATTTTGTTTGAAGTTAAGCACGAAGTTTCAAAATGTCTATATCTCAGAACTGCTGGTATTAAAACTTTCATTGACAACGTTTCGACCATCCTAAGTCATCTTCAGGTTAATAAAGAGAGGTTAACAAGACAAGAACAACGTCTATCTGCTCTTAACCTACCACGTGTATCGAAACCCGATTTCTAACGTTTTAACCCCGCAGACATATCGCTCGGCTACTGGGAAACAGTTTTGTTTGTTTTTGAATGTCGCGCAAAGCTACATGAGGGCTATCCGCACTAGCTGTCCATAATTTAGCAGTGTAAGACTAAAAGGAAGGCAGCTAGTCATCACCACCCACCGCCAATTCTTTTACCAACGAATGGTGGAATTGACCGTCATATAATAACGCCACCACGGCTGAAAGGGCGAGCACGTTTGATGTAATGGGGATTCGAACACGCGGCAATCAGATTACAAGTCGAACGCCTTAAACCGCCTGGCCATGCCGGGCTATACTGCGGGATAGATGTTTATACAGATCACAGCATCTTTAAATCTGATTATGAGTCTTAATCCAATATTTAGGTTATTCATGTCATTTTACGAACAACTAACCTTGACCAATATATAATACTAAACTGACAACATAAATGATAAGTCTGCCTATTGCACGGGTCTTGCAACTTTTCTGCAGGGTTATAAGAAGTTCCAGAACAGATACTAACTTGTCAAAATAATTTGTATTAAAACAGAATTATTTTCAATAAAAAGTAGATATGTTTTCACTGTATTCAAAATATTGGAAAAACGCTGAAGTATTTTCTGGTACCTAATAACTTTTACGTTTTACCTAAGTATGTTTTTAAGTGTAATTTAACTTGCATTTTATTCTCTGTTTAAATAATATAGAAATCAAATAATTTATATCATGTTATTACAACTATGTACCTGTATAAATTCTCAGACTGGTAGCTTACTAGTATTTTTACTTTTCACAACTTCCTTACAAAAAACTGAAAATTAACAAGTTTTGTTTCATTTGAATTTCGCGCAAAGCTACTCAAGGGCTATCTGCGTTAGCCGTTCCTAATTTTGCAGTGTAAGACTAGAGAGAAGGCAGCTAGTCATCACCACCCACCGCCAACTCTTGGGCTACTCTTTTACCAACGAATAGTGGAATTGACCGTCACATTATAACGCTCCCCCTTTCAGCGAACCCGCGACCCTCGGATTACGAGTCGAACGCCTTAACACGCTTGGCCATGCCGGGCCAACTAATCGTTACATAATTATAAACTTTCGGATACAGCCTCATATGTTTTAAACAATTTACTGCCAGACAAAATTAGCTACATTTTTTTTCCATCTTTAAGAAAAACATTTTGATGTTTAATTTTATTCTAAAAATTTTTAACATGTTCAAAGCTTTTAGCTTTTAATACGAAATTTATTAGCACAAAATTGCACTTATCTCTAAGCTTACGTTGAGTGCATGAGTCCAGTATTTCTTAATAAAATAACAAATAACGATTAAAATGGAGTAACACCAAACTGCCATGTGTTTTTTGTTCATTATTGCCCACACTGTGAGTTTCAAACTACACCTAACTGGTGATGTAATGTTTTATGTTGTTATTATCCTGATGAATGATAATCATAATTATGCTCAAATGGCTATTTACTTTTGTTTCTGATTAACACCAATTTTGATGATGACGTACTGGCTAATGTCTTAGTGGCTTCATTAAAATTCTACACGTTAGACCAGGATTGGATTGTATTTTTGGGAATAAATCTCGCCTTTCTACAATATATTCAGAAGGTTTTAGTTTCGTGTAGATATAACTCATGGGTATGTCTGTAGACTTTCAACGTTAAAAATCGGGTTTCGATACCCGTTGTAAGCAGACCACAGATAGCCCATTGTGTAGCTTTGTGCTTACTTCAAACCAACAACAGCAACAAATTTGTTATACTTATACGCTCTTTTACTAACTTACATACAATTATAAACATCCTTTCACATAAGTTTCAAAATCAGTTTAATACCATTCCATATGGGTTAAGGCCCGGCATGGCCACGTGGTTTAAGGCCTGGCATGGCCACGTGAGTTAAGGCGTGCGACTCGTAATCTGAGGGTCGAGGGTTCGCATCCCCGTCGCACCAAACATGCTCGCCCTTTCAGCCGTGGGAGCGATATAATGTTATGGTCAATCCCACTATTCGCTGGTAAAAGAGTAGCCCAAGAGTTGGCGGTGTGTGGTGATGACTAGCTGTCTTCCCTCTAGTCTTACACTACTAAATTAGGGACGGCTAGCGAAGATAGCCCTCGAGTAGCTTTGTGCGAAATTAAAAAAACAAACAAAACAAAATAAAGCACAAATAGTAATTCTATGCCTGATATAAAGTTTGTTATGTTGTGTTATCTTTTGTTTGTGTTTCACTCACCTTATAATCTTTTGTAATTTGTAGATTTGCTTCTGTTTTGAAGTTTCGGTTTCTGCTACTAGTGAAAAAAAATGTCTTGAAAAGTCCTGAGGAATATATTACAATCTTACTAAACACGCCGATGGATAAGCAGAGTAATATAGTAGTTGTTTTTTATTTTTCAGGATTCATTTACATGAGTGCAAAGCTTAACATACTCTGAAATCAGGTCGTCCAGAAATATATGACGGAATTCTCACGATGGCATTTAGGAGCTTAATATTGAGTAACTTATCGTTGGTTGGCTAGTTTAATCCAATGTTTGTCAGTTACAAGGTGTCTTAATTTTCTGCTGTTTCAGCTCTAGTCAAAATAAGTTTCGTAACCCCTAAGGCTGCGTGGACAAGAAGGACTTTCGTCTGATTTTCCTTTACCACTTCAATCTTGGACAAAAAGCTAACGAAACTACACGGGACATCAACCAGGCATTTGGCCACAAATCTGTTACTGAACATACAGTTCATCGTTGGTTGTAAAGGTTCCTACATAGTGATAAAAGACACATTAAGGGAAGCAGTTGAGACAGACCCTCGAGCAACAGTTCGTGAGCTTGCAGAAAAGCCAGGCACAAGCAAATCAAGCATTGCTAATCATCTGAGTGCGACTGAAAATTCGAAAAAATTGAATAAGTGGGTTCCGCATGAGCTGACTGAAGATCAACAAAATCAGCGTTATAAGACCTGTCAAGGATGATGCTCCAAAAATTGAACGAATTGGGAATCGAGGTTCTGCCTCATCCCCTTTATTTCTCAGACTTTTCTCCTACAGATTTTCATTTTTACAAGCACTTTCACAACTTTTTGAATAATAAACGCCTTAAAAACCAGGCAGATGCAAAAGAAACAAACTTTCAAGAAGTTCATTGGTTTTAGAAACTCTGATTTCTATAGGAGCATAAACAGCATCGTTACACGTTGGCAAAAGTGTGTTGAAGCAAATGGTGCTTACTTTGATTAAAACATGTTTTACAACACTGGTTTATACTCTTCCAAACTTTGCAATTCGAAAACGACATTTATTTCTGAAAAACTTAATATATGATTTCTACTATGTATCTGAGTGTAAAAACAATTATTTGCTAAGTTCATTTGGTTTGTTCTACTTTTCACACATGCAAGCCAGTCTCTAAACTTAAAGCATGAGATGCAGTTGCTGTTACATGGATTATATTCCTGGAAGTACACCTCTGACATATAATATCGTTTTACAACTCTCCAAAACTATTGTAACAGCAAAAACCAAACTATTGAAAAGCGTGTGAATTTCGCGCAAAGTCACTCAAGCGCTATATACGCTCGCTGTCCCTAATTTAGCAGTGTAAGACTAGAGGGAAGACAGCTAGTCATCACCACACACCGCCAACTCTTGGGCTGCTCTTTTACAAACAAATAGTGGGATTGACCGTAACATTATAACGCCCCCACTGCTGAAAGGGCGAACATGTTCGGTGCGACGGGGATTCGAATCCGCGACCCTCAGATTACGAGTTGAACGCTTTAACCCACCTGGCCATGCTGGGCCTCTATTGAAAAGTGTGCTAATTCAAAAAAGTTGAATTAAAACTACAAACTTCCTTATTTAATTCAAAATAGTATAATAAATAACTTAATATTAAAACCCGACGTAATTGTTATCTAAACATACTAAACAATTTACCACAAAATATACATTCAGAACAAACTTATGACTAAACGTAACTGTTGAGTAAGTGCTAAACTTATTTTAGAAATAATTAAGATATTTAAAACATACACTATATAAAAACTACTCTGACAAGCAAAGTATTAACATCATTCTAAAATACAATTCAATGACTGACATGAATTATGTATCAGAGAAACAAGTCAAAAACCTGAAAGCACATTCAAGGGACACATAAGTCCCCTCCAGTATTCTTGAACACTGCATCACAAGTAACAATAGTTTAACCATAAAATATTAAGCCAAGAAACCAATCTGAACCAACACCAAAGAACGCTTTTGTACCTGGAGTAATTATTTCCTGAAATGTTAATTACCGTACTTAATAGATTCGACCAGTACACCTTTTATAATCTTATACCGAATCATTAAGGCCTTTCTCATGATTTGTGATTAATAATGGTCACTTTTATTTCAAATCTCATTATTAACCTGATGACCTACGGAGGTCGAAACGTTGTTGCGCGTTTAGTGTTATGGATAAAGGTTTTTAATAAACACATCAGCTGTCCCTACTATAAATATATTACTGTGTTATACTTTTAATATCCACATCAGCTGTCTCTACTATAAATATATTACTATGTGTTATACTTTTAATATCCACATCAGCTGTCCCTGCTATAAATATATTACTATGTGTTATACTTTTAATATCCACATCAGCTGTCCCTGCTATAAATATATTACTATGTGTTATACTTTTAATATCCACATCAGCTGTCCCTACTATAAATATATTACTGTGTTATACTTTTAATATCCACATCAGCTGTCCCTGCTATAAATATATTACTATGTGTTATACTTTTAATATCCACATCAGCTGTCCCTGCTATAAATATATTACTACGTGTTATACTTTTAATATCCACATCAGCTGTCCCTGCTATAAATATATTACTATGTGTTATACTTTTAATATCCACATCAGCTGTCCATACCATAAATATATTACTATGTGTTATACGTTCTCCAAAGTTCACTATTACAGCTATGTTTTTGTTATTTTTGTGTATATGCTTACACGCTATTGAATTTTAACACTGACTAATACCAAGTTCTTCTCTGTCCAGTTGTAGAATCCGTCGTTGTACGTCTGTCAGTGTAAGTGAAAGGTAGTTTTGTATTATAAACACTTTTGAGCATCTGACCACACTAAAGAAACCTGTTTGCAGCAACCATTTTACAAAAAAAGAAATTAATATAATATTAATTCTAACATTATTTTATAATTGAGGAGAATTACTCTGTCCTTGGACAATCTCGTCCAATAGTCTCATTTAGGTTCTTCGACTTATAAAGTACAATTCACTTTAACTTATGTAGCATCTGTCCCTCCCCCATACTTTTGTATTATCTCCATTTACATACTTCACCCTCTTTCTTTAAGTCGTCCAGATGACTATCGTGACCTCTGTTCCATCTTTTTATTGTTCCCATAGTTTAATGGCGCCAATTAGAAATCTTATGGTCACTTAGCGACTGGAATGGAGGTCACCAACAGCCTAGGCATCAAGTTTCTCGTGATTGTACACAAGTTATTTAGGTAAATCTGTCTATATCTTTGCAAAGTCTGTCAGAAATATGATTTTGTTATGATACTGACTTTAGTGCTCAGTTAGATAAGTTCACTTTCGTGCGCTTCACATTCTGCTCCACTGAATTTGTTTGCTAAGTTTTTGCTACTGACAACCCAATTACTCAATTGATAAAGTTTCTCCTTTGACTATTCCCCATGCAATAAAGATCAGTGTTAATTTCGTATTTCCATTACTTGATTTGAATTCCTCTGTTTACTTTCTGTTTACCACCGCTTTTTTATTATATTTAACTTTATTCTGTGTCTTGATCGATTTCAGTTTCTATATTACACCTTCGTCTGCCTTTTCCCCCAAATGTTGATATCGCGGGCGATATATAAAGATAGTTGCTCTGGGTGGCGCTAGAATCTTCCGTTTTGTAGTAATGGAGTTGAAATCAGGCAAACTGTGTAGAGTGGCACAATATGTTTATGGCTGCACTCTAAGTAACGTGGTCATTTCTGACTTTGGTGACACACATACTACATACTAGTCATTACTGATGCTCTCACCAGACTGATGAGACTCATTAGCTGCACTTTATGAACTAAAAAATCTGACAAAAGTAAATTTTCTCTCAGACGGCCATTATTGCATAAAATTGGCATCTGCTGTCCGTTACAACGTATAAAGGTCTTGAATAAAACTGTTAAGTTTGATTGTACATTTTATTATCTATAGTTCACCAGCAGAGTACTCTGTTGGCTTTCTGCAAGCCAATAAACAAAGCCATTAGCGTGTGTAAAATGACATGAACAATTATTCTGTCAACATATATATTTGGTAAAAGCGCAGAGGTACAGCTTTTGTTTGTTTTGTTTTGTTTTGGAATTTCGCACAAAGCTACTCGAGGGCTACCTGTGCTAGCCGTCCCTAATTTAGCAGTTTAAGACTAGAGGGAAGGCAGCTAGTCATCACCACCCACTGCCAACTCTTGGGCTACTTTTTTTGCCAACGAATAGTGGGATTGACCGTCACATTATAACGACCCCACGGCTGGGAGGGCGAGCATGTTTGGCGCGACGCGGATGCGAACCCGCGACCCTCAGATTACGAGTCGCACGCCTTAACGCGCCTGGCCATGCCGGGCTGGGTACAGCTTTTGAGTGATTTTTTTATTTACTTAAATTTCTAACAAAACGATTTGACCACACAATTGTCCAACAAATATTTATTTGGTGTTACATCTAGCTTTCTATTCTAATGACCATACTAAGGGTGTATACGATGCGGAAGACAGGAAATAGGTGAATCTTTGTTGCAAAACCAGAGCTGATTTCATATATTTCACACCTCCATTAGACAAATTTCAATTGACACAATCTGATGTCCAGCATTGTCATTATTAGTCGTAAGAAAATGTCCAACAAATATTCCACAGTATTTAATTTTGTTGTTAGAGAGGCAATGTATTTATGTTAGAAAAGACATATATCAAAACACCACAGCTGTGTAATATTTACATGCATTACTGCTCAGATATTCGGGGTTATGACCTTCTTTAGTATTACCGTTCTGACTTTGAAAGGTTAACAGTCTTTCTTCTCCACATATCGTAAAAAACGTTATACTGCTACATTTCTACATAAACCTCACACATACCTTTATCATTAATATTAATATATATGCCTTCTGTATACAATGGTTATTCAAGGGTTTCATCATTAAAACTTCCGTAGAACAATCTCTAAAGCCCTTTTCTATTTTCCCTCCAATCACTGACAAATTATCCATTTCAGCTATCTCTGCCTTCTCTTGCTTGGAGAGAGTTTTTGTTTCAGAGCTCTCATACCATCTGGTCCTGTTGCAAAATTTTCCTTTTTGTCTTTTTGGTTTAAGAATTCTATGGAATCTATCTATTATTGTTGGACCGAGGATCCTTTTCTTGTTAAATTATATCATTCACTTTCTGTCATGCAAATATTTAACAAGTGTTTCAATGGAGACTTTTTAACTTATATTACAGTGTTTTATTTCCAGTTTGGTCAGGCTTACTGTGACGTATTATAATTTATCTCCTACGAATTTCCTATTCATTATATTACGTATTACGATCTCAAATAACCTAAAACTGAGCAAGACTCATTTCACACGCAAAGTTTTATTTCTTAATACAAATATTTTAATCTACAAACAATAATAAATTTAGAATAACGGTTGTTACAAATAGCTATTACTTATAATGATTTATATACAAAAGTTTTACAAGTTTGCAAACAAAATTGATTTTCCTTTTATCTTCTCTGCAACTGGATATTTTATCAACCATTCACGATAAGCGAATTAATTCTGAATTGTTATCAGTACATTTCACTTACAAAGAGATAGCTAGCTTTTCGTCGATCACATATGAGTTTTTCACATCTGAAATTATATAATGCTTTCTTAGTAAACTAACTGTTTATAATATTGGATATCTAAAAGTGTTCCTGGTCAAATACTTGTAGCTTCCTAACTGTAGCAAACTAAAAAATATGTAGTCTCTTTGCGTTGCTTTTGTTTCCTTCTATAAGCTTGAGATAAACTTCAGCTACGGAAACAATACTGGTAACCACTGGTATTTACATACACACACAGTACGTTGTTGGTCATTTACATCTGAGAATTTACTACAACTCTAGTGAATAGGTGGGAATTTTGCAATACAGATTTAACAATATAAGTTACATGTATTTCTTAAAATATATTGAACTGAAACAATGATTGATATTATAATGCATGTATAATAGTAAATCCATCACACCACAAAGTTTAACAATAACTCATGTTTTAACTTGAATTATGCAAAGAAGTGAAATAGGCAAGTGTTACTCACCCACTAAAATGTTTTGTTCAAAACATGTATTACTTGCCATCTGTTAACATTGTAACACAACCCTGAAACAAAGTGGGCCTGAGCACTTTTTCCTACGTAACTCAAATATTTCTTCTCTGTAAACTTTCCCTTTGTTTGTTATTGACGTTAACGGTTATATGTTTTCAGACTTAACTCTGGACCGCCATATATATATCTTCTTAATAAATAATAACAATAGTTTTAGTTTGACAAAAATATACATCTACAGAATTAACTATACTTTCAAATAATGTTTTAATTTTGATATATTTTGTTGATTTATTGAGCTTTGTAATAACCATGGCATAAGTAAGAAAACAATTCTCAAGTTAATAGTTATGTTGGTGGAGCGTATAATATAAGTGAGGTAAAAACGACAAAAGCCTAGATTTTTCCAAAGTAAGCTTTATTTCTAGTAAATCTTGAAAACATAATATAAGACACGCGGTGGTAATCATTAGTATTATTTATAATCTGGTCTCTCATGTAACAGTCTTATCTGTATACGCTATTAAAATGTAATAAGGTTTGTTTGTTTTTGAATTTTCCACAAAGCTACTCGAGGGCTATCTTTGCTAGCCGTCCCTAATTTAGTAATGTAAGACTAGAGGGAAGGCAACTAGTCATCACCACCCACCGCCAACTCTTGGGCTACTCTTTTACGAATGAAAAGTGGGAGTGACTGTCATATTAAAACGCCCACACGGCTCAGAGGACAAACATGTTTAGTGTAAGCGGGATTCGAACCCGCTACCTCAGATTACGAGTCGAGTGCCTTAACCACCTGGACATGAATCTAATTATGAAATAGAATATGGAATGTATAGTAAGTGTGTTACAAACTGCCTTAAACATGCACACGCACTTGTTATATATAGATATGTATCCCTTATATATTAATATTTACGTACAGGTGTATAATGTATTATAAAACTTTTTTCTTAAAAAACATTCATTCCTATGTATTTACAATTGATATATTAAATTATATTATCATATGAATTAATTTTAGTCTTGTAGATCATTTAAATTTTTAACTTTAAAGTTCTAAAATATTTTACTTAAAACCCAACTTTAAATGCAGGATATGAAAGCAGTCATATTTTAAAATAAAGTTCTTATAAAGTTATTTGCCATCAGAATTATATAAATAAATCTCATAATACACATATATATTGTATTTAAATAGATAACAGTCTTAAAATAAATAAAAATGGTAAGTCAGGTGCTTAGTTAACTGCTTGTATTTTTGTAAAAAATGTGTAGATTTGATTTAAAAAAAAAACAATATTTATTTTAGTTCTCGTGTTCAAATTCGGTTGTTCCTAGTTCGAGTTCCATCGATTTTCAATGAAACACAACATCCATCTTCTGAAGAATGCCTTGAAACAGAGATAATCGTAACTCGTTTCAAAAACCGCCAACAATCAGTGATACTCAATAGATTTTTCTTGACAAGAAATGCACTTAGAATTACCACTCTTTGAAAAACAAACTTGCTTAGAAAAGAGAACGTATCAAAGTGGAAAATGCTATTCTACACTTAAAGTCAATAAAACAGCATTTACTTATGGACATTCTTTAAGATGCAACACGTGGTATATTGTTTTAAGTAGAAACTATTTTTTGATTTCTCATTGTTTAATTTTGAACTTACTTTACTTATGGACATTCTTTAAGATGCAACACGTGGTATATTGTTTTAAGTAGAAACTATTTTTTAATTTCCCATTGTTTAATTTTGAACTTACCGGTTACTTCAAGAAATACGGAATTTGTTATGATGTACTGCTGTTTACAGCTATCATGAAATTACGATTTATCTTGATTAATTTGAAGGATTACAAAGTATAATTTAGTTAGCGTAAAAAATAATGTAATTTACAAACAGTATAATTTATGTTCCAAAATAAGAGAATGAAAAATTCAGGACAATAAATATTTTTGGTTACAACTACATTAATTTCGCATATAAATTTTTCTGTAAAATCTTAACAAATATTGATGTTTAGGAGCTGATAAAATTACTGAAATGTGTTGTAAATGAGACCAAGTGAAACTGTTACACTAGATGTCGTTTTTTTACTCTATACCATTTGTGAAATATAATGCTCTAAGTGACAACGTAATAAACAACTATCAGGGGTATATCTTTCATTTACATATCCAATTTTGTTAAAAATATATTTGCAGGTGTGTTATGAATTTCGCGCAATGCTACACGAGGGTTATCTGCGCTAGCTGTCCCTGATTTAGTAGTGTAAGACTAGAGGGAAGGCAGCTTGTCATCACCACCAACTGCCGGGCTACTCTTTTACCAACGAAATGTGGGATGGACTGTCACATTATAAAGCTCCCACGACTGAAAGGGCGAGCATGTTTGGGGTGAGAGAGAGTCGAACCCACGACCCTCAGATTACGAATTGAGCGCTTTTACCCCCTGGCTATGCCGAGCCGACATTTATATTTGGAGTAAAACTTGTAAAAAAACAAAACAAATATCAAGTACAGAAATAACCTGTTATGTGACAAAATTAATCAGCATAATTGATAAATATCTAAAATACACAAACAGAAAGTGCAGATACTAATATATAAGGTTTTTAGAAGATTTTAAAACTATGGGGAGAAAACAACTTTGTAAGACATTTTGCGTATAATTAAAGCTTCAATACATATCGAGTTCACCGAACCGATTGTTTTCTTTTAAATTTCGCGCAAAGCTACTCGAGAGCTATCTGCGTTAGCCGTCCTAATTTAGTAGTGTGAGACTAGAGGGAAGGCAGTTAGTCATCACCACCCACCCCAACTTTTGAGCTACTCTTTTACCAACGAATAATGGTATTGACCGTCACATTATATCGTCATCACGGCTGAAAGGGCGTGTATGTTTGGTGTGACGAGGATTTGAACCCGCGACCACCTGGCCATGCCGGGCCGTTTTACGCAAGTTTGCTAAAGCAGAGAGTTTGTAGCTTAAGCCTCATACTGTTTTATTGTAAACCTTTAGCTTTCGATAATGTACTGTTAATTCTGAGCCAAAAAACCAACAAAAAACACGATAGCCTAACACTTAAATATACTAATAAATACATGTTTTGCCAAGAATATTTTGAAACAAAGTTTGTTGTTCTCATGTATAAGTCTATGTTGTGTACATTTTATAATCCCACATTGTAGCTTGTAATGAGAGATTTTTTCAGTTGACAACGTTTTTATATTTTTTTCGGCTTGGTTTTGAGTTAAAATAACAAACGTGTAATATATATATCATTACCTCTTGAAAGAACAAAGAAACTAAAGCAGCTAGAAGAGAGGCCCGGTATCGCCAGGTGGGTTTAGACTGGTACCAAGTAATCTTAAAAATTTTCCTGACTACATATTATTCAAAAGCAGTAGATTTATAATAAAATAATTATTATGTCTTTTCATTTTGTAATTTTACAAGAAGTCTGTTCTAACGCTAGATGGTAAACTAGTCCCACTCGTATCAACTGGATGTTTGATTGTTCGACCAGCTAAGAGATATAATTTGCTTCTTGATATTGCGTTCCTTCATCTGGCAAACAGCCACATGAGGACTTACAGCTGGTTCTCACTATAACTTAAGAGAACTGTTTCTTCTTTTACTGATTCATTAGTTTCATCTTATGACTCTTAACCTGTTCATTACCGTAGACGAGATAACTAGTCCAACCGATCGGTAACACAGTGATACGGACGAGTTAATTCGTTCTCAATAATACCTAACTTCAACGCTAGGTGTCAGCACCATATATGCATTTGACCTACTTACAAATTGTTTCACTTTCGATCCAAAATGGCGTCAAGAAAAAGTCACAAAATTAAGAAGTATTAGATTTATTGTTGCAGCTGATATTCTTGGCAGTCAACAGGTTAATCGAGCAAGTGTAGAAGAAATTCATTTGTGATTTATGGATGCAACCTATAAACACTTTCAACATAGTTTTGTTCACCTCATATCCTCTGCAACTCATATGTCAATGGACCAGTCTATCAGAGAACTATTCCCTGCCAGAAAACAACAGAAATACTTAGCCTTTGTAATAATTCATTAGTTATTTCGCCATTATGCCATTGAATTTCATCTCTCTGCATCTTCCAATTGTTGAAAGAAAAAAACTTGTGTAGATTGACTAATTAGACCTTATCCACTATTCGTATTCCTGTTGACAATGTCGCATGTCTGGTGGCAGAAAACAGTAATTCCTGCTTAAACATGACCAGCCAGTATTCCTCTGTATATTTGATTTTGAACACAATGATTACATACTGTAGATTATTAGTAGTTTATATCACCTCTTCTATTAAACCATCTGAGTGGAAATGATAAGGTAATGTGCAGGTTTAACAGTTTAAAAATTCAGTGAACAGTTGAATTAATTCTCAGACATGGAACACTAAATTGTGTTATCCAATGCTCCATCAACATACTAGTTACTTGATATGGTAATGTATCAACAGGTGGATAACCCTCAGCTAACTTTATGAAATAGTTGATGACAACAAACACTTACTGATGGCCTTTCTCAGTTCCTAGGAAGATACAAGCAGATTTAAGGGCTACAGTCTGTATAGGAGGTACAAGAACTATCTTTTGTAGTTAGCCCTGCCTTAACCAGGTCTTTACTTCTGGCAGCACACACTGTACACTTCTCACAGCATTACCAAGTATTTCGTCTCAAATGCAATCACTCAGAAAAAAATGTCATCAGGTTTTAATACTGGTTTATATAAAACCATTGTTCTCTCCAATTTTTTATTGTGCAAAGTCTACCCAATCTTTTATCTTACTTTAGAAGTCTTGGGATCTTTAGCTAGAATACATTTGGAAAACCATTGTTCAGGGTCTATAGTGGCAATACAGTAGATTAAATGCCATATCTGAACATATACTACTTTCCTCTATTTGTACTGGTCAGGTATTAACTATACAGCACGCATGGAATGCTCAAGCTGGATTTAGGTGTTTCAGTAGCTCATCCCAGAAGTTCTAAAGTATTGACCAAGTCATTGGTCCACATTCAGAATCTCAGACATCAGAGCTTGAGCTGGCCATAGTGGGAATGGTTTTATCTTCCACGTCAATTTCAGAATCAGAACATTCCATAAACAGACAGGATCTATGAATCAGAACATTCTATAAATAGACAGGATCTATCCATGTAGAACTCCTAATTCGAGGGTCGCGAGTTCGCGTCCGCGTCGCGCCAAACATGCTTGCCCTCCCAGCCGTGGGGGCGTTATAATGTGACGGTCAATCCCACTATTCGTTGGTAAAAGAGTAGCCCAAGAGTTGGCGGTGGGTGATGATGACTAGCTGCCTTCCCTCTAGTCATACACTGCTAAATTAGGGACGGCTCGGTGCATTTGGCTAACAACCTACTCACGTAAATACCTGTTGAAAATCCGCAAGTGATTGCGGCCCTATGTTCCTTAATGGAATTGAGTGGCAGATGATGAGATGATGATGATCCATGCAGATGAACAGGTATCCCTATGTCCCTGTTATAAGCCTGAGCAATGCAGTACGACAAAGTCATATTCTTTCAATATTATTATTGAACGAGTTATCATCCATTCTGGATATTTAAAGATTTCAACAAAGCAAGATCCATTTGAACATTAAATCTCCTACCAGTAAAAATTGGATGACACGTTTTAAACCCAGATGGCAACTACTAGTAATCTTTCTTAATTTGTACAGGATTTGTGCTCAGAAGGTGTGAATTTATAACTATCGTACACGTTCCTCTCTGTCCTTCAAAATTGAAAATACTGACCTGTTTTCATTAAATATTGCTATTTATCCATGGATATATCCGATTGTTGGTTCTCTGACTAAAGAGGAAGCTTGGGGGATTAGAATGAATGATCAGATTTATATTTGAATGATGGTGGATATTACTATATTACATGTCATGATACCAGTACCCGAATGTCAGGTATATAACCAATGGGAAGTCTCTAAATGCATCCAGGCATTCATCTGTTCACGATAAAGGAAAACCATCAGTGCAAGCTGCCACATTTACCTGTGTACAATCAACAAAGAACCTTAACATATTTTGCTTCTTCCTGCCAATCATTGTTAGAGATAATTAAGCATTTCACAAATATGTTATGCGTCCATCATTTAACACCCTCTATGGTTTAGGTTTTGCTAAACTGAAAGAGCAAAACAGATACATAAAAAGACACGTGCCACCTGTGTCTATATTTTGATGATTCAGTATTATTAAATTCAATTGGCTTTCTGGTTCCACAAATACGTTAACATATTTATACATCTCATTGAATTAGATCTAGTTTGTTTGCACAGTCTCTAACCAATAATATCAGATATATAGACAGCCACAAACTGGCTTTAAAACGAGATGTGATGAAGCCATTCCCAGCATTACTGCCAGTCTCAGTTACTTCTGCTTTGATTACCACATCTATGGCTATACCAGTGTAAAGTTAGATAGCATCGTAACTTGAACCATCTTTGGACAGGAAATCGGCTAAGCTACTATATCTTGCTTTCCAACATAAAATAGTTCATTTCACGTGTGGTACCTGTAGCATCATTACACAGTGCACCTCAAGACATTGTTCGCAATAAGCCAAGTTTATTAGAAAGACAATGTTTACACTAAATGGTTAGTAAAGACAAGACAGTTATTAGTGTGAGCAAGTAGCTATTCCACAAAGGATGTGGTATTCTCAATGTGTTCTCACTTTCCTCTGACTTATTGGCTTTCTCTTCAAGCTCCTGGTAACTTCATATTTTCACTTGGACACAGTTTATTAGTATGTTCTTCATGTCTTCGTACACCATATGCTTATTTCAGCTTATAAATTAAATTTTCACCTTGTCCGAGTCTTAGGTAAAGACCAGTCTAGCATAATCACACCTTGTTGCTGCATCTGATATCTGTTCTTTTACCATCTGATGATAGCAATTCTTTAGTGAACATGCTTCATTTGTAGAGTTATCGTCAGGCAAGTTTGTATGAAATGGCCACGTCAATCATCTCTACATGCTCTTGAGAAGATTGGGATCTTTTTTTTGTGGTGGTGGCCCATACATCATGCAAAGAGGAACTAAGGTTTCTGGTCCAAGTGTTAACAGGCTTGGCAAACAGACTGTGGATGCCTGTTCTACTAACCTATATTTAATCAATATAGAAGGCAAGTGTTTATTTTAGTCAGTTTTGTTGGGATTAATAAACTCCATTATATTCCACGTGGTAGCCTGTATTATTTCTTTTGGCAAACTAGGAGGTTTTACATAGCCCAGAAAACAATTGGCTTTTGAAGATAGCTTAGCCCTATGATACATGTGCATACTTGTAGTATTTCAAATCATGTTATTTTGTTCATGCTAACCCATATAAACTTTGACGAAAAGACATAATAATTTGTTTGTTTGTTTTTTTGAATTTCGCACAAAGCTACTCGAGGGCTATCTGTGCTAGCCGTCCCTAATTTAGTAGTGTAAGACCAGAGAGAAAGCAGCTAGTCATCACCACCCACCGCCAACTCTTGGGCTACTCTTTTACGAACGAATAGTGGGATTGATCGTCACATTATAACGCCCCCACGGCTGAAAAAGTAAGTATGTTTGGATGGACGGAGATGCGAACCCGCGACCCTCAGATTACGAGTCGCACGCCTTAATACGCTTGGCCATGCCGGGCCTGTATAATAATATAAATCCCTGGATAAAACCGTGGTAACCAACAGATACATTGATGATTTTTAAAGAAAATTATCACAGTCTGTATTGTAATAACAGAGCTTCTAAATAGTGTCGTTCGGCAAGTAATGGATATTAAAATCGATATGTTATGCTATTAAAATATCATTTTGTGTAGAATAGACATTATCAGTAACAAAGAATAAAGACACAAAATGACTAGAACAATAGAGTATAACATACTTTCAAATTTCTGAGTCATGAGTTCAGGTTAGAATTACACACAACCCTACGACACAAATTTTTTAATAAAATTTTATAATGAAAAGCAAGTCAAAAACACGTTATTTCAGTATATAACATAGGCATCATTAAGTAACACATGCTGCAAAAACGAAGTCACCTAGTAGGTCTCTGGATTCATATGTTATGCAAAACTGGTTAAATTTAGAATAAGCAAAATAATTTGAAGAATTTTTTAATCAAAATAAAAGATAGAAAAGACATGCTATTAAATTTCATGCGGTGAATTTGGTACGTAACTAACATTTTGCAACTTGTTCACAATTTGTACTTTGTTTATCTGGAACTTTAAATGTTAGATCATTTATAATTTTGACAAAACATATATCGTGAACAAAAGTGACAAAAACCGTACCTGTGTTACACATTGGAAAATTATATAATTGTAAAAAGTTAATATATAAAATATATATAAATATATAATATTGTCTTTACCACATTTTACTTCTAATTTACTTTTGTTATAATGATAAAATACATTATAGAAAAAAATGTACAAAAGATTTAGTTTGTTTTGAATTTCGCGCAAAGCTACACGAGAGCTATCTGCGCTAGCCGTCCCTAATTTAGCAGTGTAATACTAGAGGGAAGACAGCTAACCATCACCACTCACCGCCAACTCTTGGGCTATTCTTTTACCAACGAGTAGAGGGATTGATCGCCACAATATAACGCCCCCACGGCTGAAAGGGCAAACATGTTTGGTGTGACGGGGATTAGAACCTTCGACCTTGATATTACGAGTCGAGCGTACTTAAGGAAGAAAGACCTGGGTAAAATACTGTTTATATATGTACAAAAATATCACATTTTGTTATTGTTTATACTGAAAAACACAAAGCCTAAAAACATAAATATAACACTGTATTAACGAACAGATCTGTCGCCTTTAAAAAGTTTTATGGTTTGATTTTTTCTCTGATATATCTTACCCTCCGTAGACATTATTAATACTTTCTGCTTCGATGGAGGAACTGTCTTTTTTTGTGACTGAGGCACGTTCTTTACAACCTTTCAACTAGTTGATCAATAACAAGTCAAAGACAGAGAGGTCGCTGCTGAGACTTCAAACATTGAGGAAAAGTCATTACATTGATTTCTTTCTCTTAAGCTGATACACAGCTTTTGCTTGAGTACACAGTCAATTGTAATGATTAATATATGTAACGTAATCTCATGGGTAATACAATTGTCTTAGACGTATTTGAAAAGCAAGTGTTTTCATAAGGTATTGAAACTAGTGTTGTTAATATCGTTGTTTTAAACAGTGAATTTGGGTTGCGAGAAAACCTGGGAAACAAATATAATTACTCCATTTTTTGTTTATTGAATTTCATGCAAAACAGAAAATAACACAACGTTTCAAAATTAAATCACTTCTTGGTATTAAGAACAATACTGAGCAATAACTAACAATACTCGTATTTTGAATTGTATCTCCTAAGCTAAGTCGTTTTAACGTTCAAGGAAGGCTTTTTATTTAGTGCTTAGACCCAGAGACTACATCTCAAGTGTCTAGATATTACCATACACCTACACAGTCTTTCCCAACATTAGTACCTGTACGTTACCGTTAAAAGAAGCTTATGTCAGTTTCATAATGGAAACATACATATTGAAATCTTTCTCTAGCTAGAAGGTGATTCAGCACTATAGTATCTCTGTACAATTACTACATCAACAAAACGATAGAAGGAAAAAGAATTGTGCGGTAAACAAAATTATCAAAAAATACAGGTAGAATTTGCTACGTCACATACAAAAACACACACTTAGAATTAAACTGCTTATTTGAAGTTAAGCACAAAACTACATAGTGGGTTATCTTAGCTTTACCCACCACGAGTATCTAAACCCAATTTCTATCTTTGAAATTGGCAGACATACCGTTGACCCACTGGTAGATCACGTGAATGTAAAACGCATTTTTTCAACTCTTAACTAAACTAAGAGAGACGAGGACTGGTTAGTCACAGAGACAGCTTGACACCATGTTAATAACTTTCATGTTTTCAAGATGGTAGCCGTCTCTGGATATTACAATCGGACGTCTCTGTCGTATGTAGCAATAAAAAAATAATAATACTTTTATTTAGATAAGTAAATATATTATATTTTGTTAATATATTTTTGATTATTCACTGTTTCAGGGACGTCGCTTGAAAACCATTTTTACCAAAATGACAGTTTGAGGTTCATTAATGAGTTTCATTTCTGGTGGATTGACGTGCGTGTCAACCAATCATAGGGTGAAGAATTTCTATCTATTTTTATGCTTTTAAAACAAAAATAAATCTCTTTCAAAGATATCAAAAATATAATAAGATTATTTTTAATCAGTATTCTATCAAATTTCTCATGGTGTTTTGTTCTTTCTATTATTTCCCTAGGTGGTTAAGGTGCTCGACTCGTAATCTGAGGGTTGCGGGTTCGAATCCCTATCACACCAAACACTCTCGCCCTTTCAGCCGTGGTGACGTTATAATATGACGATCAACCCCACTATTCGTTGGTGAAAAGACTAGCCCAAGAGTTGGCGGTGGGTGGTGATGACAAGCGGTCTTCCCTCTTGTCTTACACTAATTAATTAGGGATGGCTAGCGGTCTTCCCTCTTGTCGTACACTAATTAATTAGGGATGGCTAGCGCAAATAGCCTTCCTGTAGCTCTGGGCAAAATTAAAAACCAAACACTAAATTAATATATTCTTAGAAGTGCGTATAAGATTATTTCTTTACGGCTTTTTATTACTTCAGACATTTTCTTCTGAATATCACCACCCACCGCCAACTCTTGGGCTACTCTTTTACCAACGAATAGTGGGATTGACCGTCAAATTATAACGCCCCCACGGCTGAAAGGGCGAGCATGTTTGGTATGACGGAGACTCGAACCCGCGACCCTGGGTTTACGAATTAAGTGCTTTAACCACCTGGCTATGCCAGGCCTATCAAGCAGTTAGAAAATGAAATCGACGTACATGTTATTCTATGTAATAAAATACAAATGTTTAATAGAAATTTTTAAGTTTAACGTGAAACAAGAAGCTTTTAAAACGATGTTTTAAAAATTAAGAATGTGCGTGTCCACCGAGGGGAATCGGATCTTTAATTTCAGCGTTGTAAATCAGTAAATATAAATCACCACAAACTGCGTTCATCCACGATAATATTAGTCCAATCATCGAACATCCTAAGCTAGTGAAAAAGGATTCGATACTCCATAAGCAAAACAATACAGTGAATTTCTGGTTGTTTTGGTATTTGAAACTGGCCATAGAAAATCATCATTTTCTTAAAATAGCCGGATTATGGGAAAAATTCATAGAGGAGTGATACACTTTGGACATAACAACTTTACGATGGAACATTTTTAATAAAAACTAAGCTGCAGAGCTATTTTCAATTTGTATGGTCGTCATCTGGCACCCATCCAGATGTTGAGAAACATAAACACGACATTTCTCAAGAAAAGATAAAAATGAATTCCAGTTTTCTTGTAAATTTTTCGCCACGAAAATAACGATTAGAAACCTGAAACTGAAAATGGAAACGAACCAGCTTCAAATATTTCTTTTTAATACACAACGTATATCTAGGTAAGCTGGAGATTGAGAAAGTGTAACAAGAAAACTATAATAAAAAAGTGTGAGAAAAATCTCTATATGGCTAGGTGTTTAATGCACTCGACTCGTAATTTGAGAATCACGGGTTCGAATCATTGAATATACACATATATATAAAAGCTCAACATATTATCAACGTTTCTTTACCAGTAAAAATATTGGTGCAATATACTTTGATGATTAACCGGGGACCCGGCATGGCCAGGTGGGTTAAGGCGTTCGACTCATAATCTGAGGGTCGCGGGTTCGAATCCACCTCGCACCAAACATGCTCGCCCTTTCAGCCGTGGGTGCATTGTAACGTGACGGTCAATCCCACTATTCGTTGGTAAAAGAGTAGTCCAAGAGTTGTGGGTGGGTGGTGGTGACTAGCTGCCTTTCCTCTAGTCTTACACTCCTAAATTAGGGACGGTTTGCGCAGATAGCCTTTGAGTAGCTTTGCGCGAAATTCAAACCAAACCAAGCCAACTGATTGAGAGATATAACTAGCGAAGCGCAACTTGTGATTGAAATTCAAGAATATTTATGTTCGTGTATAATTGTTAGTCCCCCACTGCTATAACGGTAAGTCTACGGATTTTAGCGCAACAATCAGGAGTTCAATTCCACTTGGTAGACTCAGCAAAAAGCCCGATGTGACTTTGTTGTAAGAAAACACAGACACTTAATTCTTAAGTCGTGTTTCAAGCACACGATTCTCATAAAAATATTTTATTTTTTATTTCAAACTATTCAACGTTGAGATATTTCATAGTTTTGAAATAGCTCAAATATGATTTAAAAAAACAACATAGTTCGTGCAAAAAGCATCTATACGTTTAGCAGAAACAATATACATTCAAACTATAAATCTTTCAATGCAACATAATCCAAAAATCTCTGAAAACAATAGGATAAGCTTCTTCCAAAGAAGATTTCCCATGGCCATGTGGTAGGGGGCGCTTGAGTCGCAACCTGAGGATCGCGGAAAGGAATTCCTGACCCATCACACGTGCTTATCCTTTCAGTCATGGATCATTAGAGTTTCGGTCAGTCTCACCATCATTGATAAAAGAGCAGCCCAAGAATTGGTGGTGGGTAGTGATAACTTATTGCCTTCCTTCTCTCTAGTGTTTGACTGTAAAATTACGAACGACTACCTCAGAAATTTATGCAAAATTCAAATCTTGAAAAGTGTGTAGACTCTTTGGAATGTTTATTTTTCGCGTCAGCGTGGTACTCGAATGAATTTTCTTAGTTATTAGATGGCTGGAAAATACAAATTGTTGATGAAAATATTCATGTTTCGGTGCTGAGTAAGACAAAACAAGTAAGGAACTGTGGTTTGGTTTGCTACACGAGAACTATCTGTGCTAGCCGTCCCTAATTTAGCAATGTAAGAGTACAGGGAAGGCAGCTAGTCATCACCACTCACCGTTAACTCTTGGGCTACTCTTTTGCCAACGAATAGTGGGACTGACCGTCATATTATAACGCCCTTATTGTTGAAAGGGTGAGCATGGTTGGTGTGACGGAGATTCGAACCCGCGACCCTCATATTACGAGTCGAGTACTTTAACCTCCTGGTCATGCTGGGCCTGTTTAGTGAGCGATGAGTTGATTTTGTAATTATTATTGTTCTATCTTATATACTTTATTGTTAATTGTTTAAACGTATTTTTGGTATTTTTACGTTCCATCTATGAAGTAATACTTTATATATTAAACAAACAACTTGGGTGTTTTATACATGTAAACTGCTTTGATCAGATGAACCTTATCATGTCACAATTGCTTAAAATAATATTATTTAGCAACATTTCACAGAGAGAGAAGTATACTGCCAATATAAAGCTGAAAGACTTAAGAAATATTTTTTTAATTATATTAAGTGTACATGTAAGTATTGTATATTGTTCAAATAGTGTGTAACCAGAAAGAAGTAAACATATTTATAATTAAGTTGATTACAGATTGAATTAAAAATATTTAAATATATATACATAAACACGAAAATATTAATGTGTACACATTCAGATGATTAAAGGCCAGAAAAAACAAATAAAGGAAATTATATATATTGTAAATAATAGATCGTTCAATAGATGGCGCTAAAATAAAGCGAGCATATATGTACACTGTTGATTGTTCGTTTCAACACAAAGTTACATTATGAGGTTGGCTATCTGCGCTCTGTTTACCGCATAGAATCGAACCTCAGGTTTTTATCATCGTGAGATATTTTAGAGATGAATGTGTATTTATCTGTTTAACTGTTAACATTATGTGAATTTAAAATATGGTGAAATTACATATCATTGTATTGAAAGTTTTTCAAACAAAATTTCTCGAGTACTCAAACTTTTTACATTCTGATAATTCGTGACATTTAGCTACCAATTTATATTAAACAAAATTAAGTTTACCTTTTCTTCTTCGTACCACAGTCGAATGTATGTTCATTATTCTATATATTGTAAAATAACCGGTATAAAATGTATAGAATTTTCATAAAACATCATATTACATAACGTTTTCATGTTTCATCATGGGCTCAACATGTTCACAGGTTTTAATATTTTTAAACCTCCGTAAATAAAACCACAGCACTAACTGGCTCAATTAATTATACTCAACCGTGTGTTTCAACCACAGTTCTCACTTTTCACTCCTTGTCACGTGCTGCAGAGTTAAAGGATAAATTCTTCTGTAATCCGTTAAGTCATTATGCGTCACGTTCTACCAGATCGATGTCAGCCGTCTTTTCTTTATCACAGAGAAGTCGCAACCAAAACAAAGAAAAAATCAAACTCTGAATATTTTTGGTAGATTACTGGTTCGAAACTTGATATTCTAGAAGCAGTAGCTGAGTCAAAAATCCGTGTTTTTGATAGTTATTTGGAAATCCACGTATTTGGAGAACCAGGCGAAGTAGTTTTCAAAATAATAGGTTTGCCATCTCATATTTCCATTGATTTATTATGAAGAAAAGTTTCAACTCCTTTCAAGTTCCCTATTCAAACAACTGATTCGTATATATCGTATATCTATGTTCCTTAGGTCGTAGTTAAAAAAAATATATCCTTTTCAAGGCTTCTTTAATTTTTATGTTCCCTTCCACCATAAAATGTATCCTTACCTTCTCTAACAAATTTTCCTTCATTTATTAATAACGTTATTTAGCAACTACTGTAAAATGTATTATTTTACTTTGAATTGTTTTTGTTTCTGGCCAAGCATAAACTAAACAAGACGAAACGCGGAAGGCTTTCGAAACGTCGTCATCTACACTTGTGTCTCCACAACAGGCAGTTGTCGTCCATTCTACAAAGTTTTATCATAAATCCTCTGCCTAAACAATCTATCAAAGAATAACTAAACAATGTGTTTTATGGGGTTTACTTATCAGAAACCGATTTTTTTAGCTTTATTAGACTGAGATACTAGAAGATTCTGGAATGTTTAAAACATATATTATTCTGAGAAAATTGTTCATCCATTTGGTAGCTCATATAATGATCAATTGTTATTGTTATAAATAAATTATGACTGTTTCAAAATGACCTTGCTTTGTTATTGTCATTTATACTGTGCCTTATTCAACTACTTGAAACACTTAAGACGTATTTTAAATTTCTTATCACGTACGTCTGATAATAAACATATTTTCAAACGTTAGGTTATAGTGTGCAGAAAGTTGATCGAAAAAAAAACCAACTCTAAAAGGTTTTGCCAAAATATGCAATGTTGTGTCGTTGTGTTTTATTATTAAATTAACAAAACTATGGAACATGTTAAGAAATAATGCAAACAACAACAATATTATAATTCTTTTTTTTTATAAAACTTCGATTGATTGATGAATAGGAGTGTGGTAGAAGTTTTATAAACGAAAATAGTAGTTTGAATACGTGAATGTTTTCCGAAGTTAAAGTTTCATTTTTTTCCTCATTCTCGAAATGAATTATCTGTGTTCTGAAATCAGCAAAAATGTTCTTTTGATACTAGTAAGATAGTGAAATGGCAAAGCTTTGTTCAATTTCAAATGTACTTTCCAGTGGTTTTTATTGACGTTAAGAGTGAAGTGTTAAATACCTAAAACACCTAAATTCATACCTAAAGGATACTTGAATGTAGATAACTCATTTAGCAACAGATAAAGTGGATGGAAGATAAAAATTAAAGCACAACCAAATTCGCACCCTTAACGACAACCGTTAACGAGGAATACTTTACACATTTCGCATATCAGTTTTTAGGAACAAGTCTGAACAAGTCTTAGACGTAATATTATTGTAGAGTTTCTTTCTGTTGAACATGAGTGAGGCCTATCATATATTCACTTTCTTTTAGGCGTTTTGAAGCACATTTTAATAGCAAAATAGTCTTAGAACATTAACTTGTCACATAGTTTCATTTTATTAATCATATATTTTGTTTTCGACACCGGATAGTAATTGAATCCCTTGCCTAAAGAAAGTTGGGTCTAATTTCTCAGAGATACTCGTGTAAAAATGTACAGCTGGAAACGCGAAACCTTGGTGAAAGGTAACGAATTATTACAGTAACTTTCGTTTTTGTTGGATAAAATAACCACTTCACTTTTCGATACATTAGTTAAGTTTCAGCAAACTCACGATAGTTGTTTATATGAATAACAAAAAGTCATCACATGAGAATGTCACTTCATGAAACACTTTTGAGAGCCTATGAGATATTGTTGTAACATGTCAGATGAAGTGAATAACTGCAAAAAAAGTGTGACTGTCAGTTACGATATTTCTAATTAATATGAACATTTTTTTTTCAGAATATCGAGCAAAAACAGAACTTTACGATAACGTACTACTAATAGAGAATGTAGTACGTATTAGGTAATTTGACAGATAATGACTCTACGCCATATTTTGTTAACAGAGGATATACAAAAAACATGACAACGCTTATTTATAACTTTTTATGCTGTTCAAGGTAAGTTCGTACGCAAAAGGCTTCTTAGGGGTAAACGGGGATATTTTTACCTCCATCGATAAGTGTGCATCCATTTCAAATATGGCAACAACTCCTTTATAATAGTCTACTAGCTCACCCTTATTTGCTTCATTTGTTATGACAAATATGACTATAAATATCGATTGGTAGGCTAGAGAACAAACGCTGTTTCTCGCTAGAGAAACAGAATGCATGCTCTTAGTGGGGAAGCTTCACTATCTAGTAAGAAAAATAGGGAAACCGTGGCCTAAAATGCTTAAAAAGTACATTATATTCAAGTACTGCCTTGAGAAGATCCTTTTGGGCTTGGATGAGTTGACTCTCTTTGGGCCTGGATGAGTTGACTCTCTTTGGGCCTGAATGAGTTGACTCTCTTTGGGCCTGTATGAATGGCACTCTTCGGCCCTGGATGAGTTGACTCTCTTTTGGGCCTGGATGAGTTGACTCTCTTTGGGCCTGAATGAGTTGACTCTCTTTGGGCCTGTATGAATGGCACTCTTCGGCCCTGGATGAGTTGACTCTCTTTTGGGCCTGGATGAGTTGACTCTCTTTGGGCCTGGATAAGTTGACTCTCTTTGGGCCTGAATGAGTTAACTCTCTTTGGGCCAGGATGAGTTGACTCTCTTTGGCCCTGGATGAGTTGACTCTCTTTGGGCCTGGATGAGGTGACTCTCTTTGGGCCTGGATGAGTTGACTCTCTTTGGCCCTGGATGAGTTGACTCTCTTTGGGCTTGAATGAGTTGACTCTCTTTGGGCCTGGATGAGTTAACTCTCTTTGGGCCTGGATGAGTTGACTCTCTTTGGCCCTGGATGAGTTGACTCTCTTTGGGCCTGGATGAGGTGACTCTCTTTGACCCTGGATGAGTTGACTATCTTTGGGCCTGAATGAGTTGACTCTCTTTGGCCCTGAATGAGTTGACTCTCTTTGGGCCTGGATGAGTTGACTCTCTTTGGGCCTGGATAAGTTGACTCTTTTTGGCACTGGATGAGTTGACTTTCTTTAGCCCTGGATGAGTTAACTCTCTTTGGGCCAGGATGAGTTGACTCTCTTTGGGCCTGGATGAGTTCACTACCTTTGGGCCTGAATGAGTTCACTCTCTTGGGCCTGGAGGAGTTGACTCTCTTTGGACCTGGATGAGTTGACTTTCTTTGGGCCTGGATGGTGTTGACTCTCTTTGGGCATGGATGAGTTGACTCACTTTGGCCCTGGATGAGTTGACTCTCTTTGGCCCTTGATGAGTTGACTCTCTTTGCGCCTGAATGAGTTGACTCTCTTTGCGCCTGAATGTGTTGACTCTCTTTGGCCCTGGATGAGTTGACTCTCTTTGGTCCTGGATGAGTTGACTCTCTTTGGGCCTGGATGAGTTAACTCTCTTTGGGCCTGGATGAGTTGACTCTCTTTGGGCCTGGATGAGTTGACTCTCTTTGCGCCTGAATGTGTTGACTCTCTTTGGCCCTGGATGAGTTGACTCTCTTTGGTCCTGGATGAGTCGACTCTCTTTGGGCCTGGATGAGTTATCTCTCTTTGGGCCTGGATGAGTTGACTCTCTTTGGGCCTGGATGAGGTGACTCTCTTTGGGCCTGGATGAGGTGACTCTCTTTGACCCTGGATGAGTTGACTATCTTTGGGCCTGAATGAGTTGACTCTCTTTGGCCCTGAATGAGTTGACTCTCTTTGGGCCTGGATGAGTTGACTCTCTTTGGGCCTGGATAAGTTGACTCTTTTTGGCACTGGATGAGTTGACTTTCTTTAGCCCTGGATGAGTTAACTCTCTTTGGGCCAGGATGAGTTGACTCTCTTTGGGCCTGGATGAGTTCACTACCTTTGGGCCTGAATGAGTTCACTCTCTTTGCGCCTGAATGAGTTGACTCTCTTTGCGCCTGAATGTGTTGACTCTCTTTGGCCCTGGATGAGTTGACTCTCTTTGGTCCTGGATGAGTTGACTCTCTTTGGGCCTGGATGAGTTAACTCTCTTTGGGCCTGGATGAGTTGACTCTCTTTGGGCCTGGATGAGTTGACTCTCTTTGCGCCTGAATGAGTTGACTCTCTTTGGGCCTGTATGAATGGCACTCTTCGGCCCTGGATGAGTTGACTCTCTTTGGGCCTGGATGAGTTGACTCTCTTTGGGCCTGAATGAGTTGACTCTCTTTGGGCCTGTATGAATGGCACTCTTCGGCCCTGGATGAGTTGACTCTCTTTGGGCCTGGATGAGTTGACTCTCTTTGGGCCTGGATGAGTTGACTCTCTTTGGGCCTGAATGAGTTAACTCTCTTTGGGCCAGGATGAGTTGACTCTCTTTGGCCCTGGATGAGTTGACTCTCTTTGGGCCTGGATGAGGTGACTCTCTTTGGGCCTGGATGAGTTGACTCTCTTTGGCCCTGGATGAGTTGACTCTCTTTGGGCTTGAATGAGTTGACTCTCTTTGGGCCTGGATGAGTTAACTCTTTGGGCCTGGATGAGTTGACTCTCTTTGGCCCTGGATGAGTTGACTCTCTTTGGGCCTGGATGAGGTGACTCTCTTTGACCCTGGATGAGTTGACTATCTTTGGGCCTGAATGAGTTGACTCTCTTTG
The DNA here is from genome assembly GCF_004210375.1 of Tachypleus tridentatus. Lineage (NCBI taxonomy): Eukaryota > Metazoa > Arthropoda > Merostomata > Xiphosura > Limulidae > Tachypleus > Tachypleus tridentatus. The sequence continues at coordinate 118,845,842 of NC_134825.1, forward strand.
GCCCTGAATGAGTTGACTCTCTTTGGGCCTGGATGAGTTGACTCTCTTTGGGCCTGGATAAGTTGACTCTTTTTGGCACTGGATGAGTTGACTTTCTTTAGCCCTGGATGAGTTAACTCTCTTTGGGCCTGGATGAGTTGACTCTCTTTGGCCCTTGATGAGTTGACTCTCTTTGCGCCTGAATGAGTTGACTCTCTTTGCGCCTGAATGTGTTGACTCTCTTTGGCCCTGGATGAGTTGACTCTCTTTGGTCCTGGATGAGTTGACTCTCTTTGGGCCTGGATGAGTTAACTCTCTTTGGGCCTGGATGAGTTGACTCTCTTTGGGCCTGGATAAGTTGACTCTTTTTGGCACTGGATGAGTTGACTTTCTTTAGCCCTGGATGAGTTAACTCTCTTTGGGCCAGGATGAGTTGACTCTCTTTGGCCCTGGATGAGTTAACTCTCTTTGGGCCTGGATGAGTTGACTCTCTTTGGGCCTGTATGAATGGCACTCTTCGGCCCTGGATGAGTTGACTCTCTTTTGGGCCTGGATGAGTTGACTCTCTTTGGGCCTGGATAAGTTGACTCTCTTTGGGCCTGAATGAGTTGACTCTCTTTGGGCCAGGATGAGTTGACTCTCTTTGGCCCTGGATGAGTTGACTCTCTTTGGGCCTGGATGAGGTGACTCTCTTTGGGCCTGGATGAGTTGACTCTCTTTGGCCCTGGATGAGTTGACTCTCTTTGGGCTTGAATGAGTTGACTCTCTTTGGGCCTGGATGAGTTAACTCTCTTTGGGCCTGGATGAGTTGACTCTCTTTGGCCCTGGATGAGTTGACTCTCTTTGGGCCTGGATGAGGTGACTCTCTTTGACCCTGGATGAGTTGACTATCTTTGGGCCTGAATGAGTTGACTCTCTTTGGCCCTGAATGAGTTGACTCTCTTTGGGCCTGGATGAGTTGACTCTCTTTGGGCCTGGATAAGTTGACTCTTTTTGGCACTGGATGAGTTGACTTTCTTTAGCCCTGGATGAGTTAACTCTCTTTGGGCCAGGATGAGTTGACTCTCTTTGGGCCTGGATGAGTTCACTACCTTTGGGCCTGAATGAGTTCACTCTCTTTGGGCCTGGAGGAGTTGACTCTCTTTGGACCTGGATGAGTTGACTTTCTTTGGGCCTGGATGGTGTTGACTCTCTTTGGGCATGGATGAGTTGACTCACTTTGGCCCTGGATGAGTTGACTCTCTTTGGCCCTTGATGAGTTGACTCTCTTTGCGCCTGAATGAGTTGACTCTCTTTGCGCCTGAATGTGTTGACTCTCTTTGGCCCTGGATGAGTTGACTCTCTTTGGTCCTGGATGAGTTGACTCTCTTTGGGCCTGGATGAGTTAACTCTCTTTGGGCCTGGATGAGTTGACTCTCTTTGGGCCTGGATGAGTTGACTCTCTTTGCGCCTGAATGTGTTGACTCTCTTTGGCCCTGGATGAGTTGACTCTCTTTGGTCCTGGATGAGTCGACTCTCTTTGGGCCTGGATGAGTTATCTCTCTTTGGGCCTGGATGAGTTGACTCTCTTTGGGCCTGGATGAGGTGACTCTCTTTGGGCCTGGATGAGTGACTCTCTTTGACCCTGGATGAGTTGACTATCTTTGGGCCTGAATGAGTTGACTCTCTTTGGCCCTGAATGAGTTGACTCTCTTTGGGCCTGGATGAGTTGACTCTCTTTGGGCCTGGATAAGTTGACTCTTTTGGCACTGGATGAGTTGACTTTCTTTAGCCCTGGATGAGTTAACTCTCTTTGGGCCAGGATGAGTTGACTCTCTTTGGGCCTGGATGAGTTCACTACCTTTGGGCCTGAATGAGTTCACTCTCTTTGCGCCTGAATGAGTTGACTCTCTTTGCGCCTGAATGTGTTGACTCTCTTTGGCCCTGGATGAGTTGACTCTCTTTGGTCCTGGATGAGTTGACTCTCTTTGGGCCTGGATGAGTTAACTCTCTTTGGGCCTGGATGAGTTGACTCTCTTTGGGCCTGGATGAGTTGACTCTCTTTGCGCCTGAATGAGTTGACTCTCTTTGGGCCTGTATGAATGGCACTCTTCGTCCCTGGATGAGTTGACTCTCTTTTGGGCCTGGATGAGTTGACTCTCTTTGGGCCTGAATGAGTTGACTCTCTTTGGGCCTGTATGAATGGCACTCTTCGGCCCTGGATGAGTTGACTCTCTTTTGGGCCTGGATGAGTTGACTCTCTTTGGGCCTGGATGAGTTGACTCTCTTTGGGCCTGAATGAGTTGACTCTCTTTGGGCCTGGATGAGTTGACTCTCTTTGGCCCTGGATGAGTTGACTCTCTTTGGGCCTGGATGAGGTGACTCTCTTTGGGCCTGGATGAGTTGACTCTCTTTGGCCCTGGATGAGTTGACTCTCTTTGGGCTTGAATGAGTTGACTCTCTTTGGGCCTGGATGAGTTGACTCTCTTTGGGCCTGGATGAGGTGACTCTCTTTGACCCTGGATGAGTTGACTATCTTTGGGCCTGAATGAGTTGACTCTCTTTGGCCCTGAATGAGTTGACTCTCTTTGGGCCTGGATGAGTTGACTCTCTTTGGGCCTGGATAAGTTGACTCTTTTTGGCACTGGATGAGTTGACTTTCTTTAGCCCTGGATGAGTTAACTCTCTTTGGGCCTGGATGAGTTGACTCTCTTTGGCCCTTGATGAGTTGACTCTCTTTGCGCCTGAATGAGTTGACTCTCTTTGCGCCTGAATGTGTTGACTCTCTTTGGCCCTGGATGAGTTGACTCTCTTTGGTCCTGGATGAGTTGACTCTCTTTGGGCCTGGATGAGTTAACTCTCTTTGGGCCTGGATGAGTTGACTCTCTTTGGGCCTGGATGAGTTAACTCTCTTTGGGCCTGGATGAGTTGACTCTCTTTGGCCCTTGATGAGTTGACTTTCTTTGGGCCTGGATGAGTTGACTCTCTTTGGGCCTGGATTAGTTGACTCTCTTTGGGCCTGAATCAGTTAACTCTCTTTGGGCCTGGATGAGTTGACTCTCTTTGGCCCTGGATGAGTTGACTCTTTTTTGGCCCTTGATGAGTTGACTCTCTTTGGGCCTGGATGAGTTGACTCTCTTTGGGCCTGGATTAGTTGACTCTCTTTGGGCCTGAATCAGTTAACTCTCTTTGGGCCTGGATGAGTTGACTCTCTTTGGCCCTGGATGAGTTGACTCTCTTTGGGCCTGGATGAGTTGACTCTCTTTGGCCCTGGATGAGTTGACTCTCTTTGGGCTTGAATGAGTTGACTCTCTTTGGGCCTGGATGAGTTGACTCTCTTTGGGCCTGGATGAGTTGACTCTCTTTGGCCCTTGATGAGTTGACTCTCTTTGCGCCTGAATGAGTTGACTCTCTTTGCGCCTGAATGTGTTGACTCTCTTTGGCCCTGGATGAGTTGACTCTCTTTGGTCCTGGATGAGTTGACTCTCTTTGGGCCTGGATGAGTTGACTCTCTTTGGGCCTGGATGAGTTAACTCTCTTTGGGCCTGGATGAGTTGACTCTCTTTGGGCCTGGATGAGTTGACTCTCTTTGGGCCTGGATGAGTTGACTCTCTTTGGCCCTTGATGAGTTGACTTTCTTTGGGCCTGGATGAGTTGACTCTCTTTGGGCCTGGATTAGTTGACTCTCTTTGGGCCTGAATCAGTTAACTCTCTTTGGGCCTGGATGAGTTGACTCTCTTTGGCCCTGGATGAGTTGACTCTTTTTTGGCCCTTGATGAGTTGACTCTCTTTGGGCCTGGATGAGTTGACTCTCTTTGGGCCTGGATTAGTTGACTCTCTTTGGGCCTGAATCAGTTAACTCTCTTTGGGCCTGGATGAGTTGACTCTCTTTGGCCCTGGATGAGTTGACTCTCTTTGGGCCTGGATGAGTTGACTCTCTTTGGCCCTGGATGAGTTGACTCTCTTTGGGCTTGAATGAGTTGACTCTCTTTGGGCCTGGATGAGTTAACTCTCTTTGGGCCTGGATGAGTTGACTCTCTTTGGGCCTGGATGAGTTGACTCTCTTTGGCCCTGGATGAGTTGACTCTCTTTGGGCCTGGATGGTGTTGACTCTCTTTGGGCATGGATAAGTTGACTCTCTTTGTCACTGGATGAGTTGACTCTCTTTGAGCCTGAATGAGTTGACTCTCTTTGGGCCTGTATGAATGGCACTCTTCGGCCCTGGATGAGTTGACTCTCTTTTGGGCCTGGATGAGTTGACTCTCTTTGGGCCTGAATGAGTTGACTCTCTTGGCCCTAGATGAGTTGACTTTCTTTGGGCCTGGATGAGTTGACTCTCTTGGCCCTGGATGAGTTGACTCTCTTTGGGCCTGGATGAGGTGACTCTCTTTGACCCTGGATGAGTTGACTATCTTTGGGCCTGAATGAGTTGACTCTCTTTGGCCCTGAATGAGTTGACTCTCTTTGGGCCTGGATGAGTTGACTCTCTTTGGGCCTGGATAAGTTGACTCTTTTTGGCACTGGATGAGATGACTTTCTTTAGCCCTGGATGAGTTAACTCTCTTTGGGCCAGGATGAGTTGACTCTTTTTGGGCCTGGATGAGTTCACTACCTTTGGGCCTGAATGAGTTCACTCTCTTTGGGCCTGGAGGAGTTGACTCTCTTTGGACCTGGATGAGTTCACTCTCTTTGGGCCTGGATGAGTTGACTCTCTTTGGCCCTGGATGAGTTGACTCTCTTTGGGCCTGGATGAGGTGACTCTCTTTGACCCTGGATGAGTTGACTATCTTTGGGCCTGAATGAGTTGACTCTCTTTGGCCCTGAATGAGTTGACTCTCTTTGGGCCTGGATGAGTTGACTCTCTTTGGGCCTGGATAAGTTGACTCTTTTTGGCACTGGATGAGTTGACTTTCTTTAGCCCTGGATGAGTTAACTCTCTTTGGGCCAGGATGAGTTGACTCTCTTTGGGCCTGGATGAGTTCACTACCTTTGGGCCTGAATGAGTTCACTCTCTTTGGGCCTGGAGGAGTTGACTCTCTTTGGACCTGGATGAGTTGACTTTCTTTGGGCCTGGATGGTGTTGACTCTCTTTGGGCATGGATGAGTTGACTCTCTTTGGCCCTGGATGAGTTGACTCTCTTTGGCCCTTGATGAGTTGACTCTCTTTGCGCCTGAATGAGTTGACTCTCTTTGCGCCTGAATGTGTTGACTCTCTTTGGCCCTGGATGAGTTGACTCTCTTTGGTCCTGGATGAGTTGACTCTCTTTGGGCCTGGATGAGTTGACTCTCTTTGGGCCTGGATGAGTTGACTCTCTTTGGGCCTGGATGAGTTGACTCTCTTTGCGCCTGAATGAGTTGACTCTCTTTGCGCCTGAATGTGTTGACTCTCTTTGGCCCTGGATGAGTTGACTCTCTTTGGTCCTGGATGAGTCGACTCTCTTTGGGCCTGGATGAGTTATCTCTCTTTGGGCCTGGATGAGTTGACTCTCTTTGGGCCTGGATGAGGTGACTCTCTTTGGGCCTGGATGAGGTGACTCTCTTTGACCCTGGATGAGTTGACTATCTTTGGGCCTGAATGAGTTGACTCTCTTTGGCCCTGAATGAGTTGACTCTCTTTGGGCCTGGATGAGTTGACTCTCTTTGGGCCTGGATAAGTTGACTCTTTTGGCACTGGATGAGTTGACTTTCTTTAGCCCTGGATGAGTTAACTCTCTTTGGGCCAGGATGAGTTGACTCTCTTTGGGCCTGGATGAGTTCACTACCTTTGGGCCTGAATGAGTTCACTCTCTTTGCGCCTGAATGAGTTGACTCTCTTTGCGCCTGAATGTGTTGACTCTCTTTGGCCCTGGATGAGTTGACTCTCTTTGGTCCTGGATGAGTTGACTCTCTTTGGGCCTGGATGAGTTAACTCTCTTTGGGCCTGGATGAGTTGACTCTCTTTGGGCCTGGATGAGTTGACTCTCTTTGCGCCTGAATGAGTTGACTCTCTTTGGGCCTGTATGAATGGCACTCTTCGGCCCTGGATGAGTTGACTCTCTTTTGGGCCTGGATGAGTTGACTCTCTTTGGGCCTGAATGAGTTGACTCTCTTTGGGCCTGTATGAATGGCACTCTTCGGCCCTGGATGAGTTGACTCTCTTTTGGGCCTGGATGAGTTGACTCTCTTTGGGCCTGGATAAGTTGACTCTCTTTGGGCCTGAATGAGTTAACTCTCTTTGGGCCAGGATGAGTTGACTCTCTTTGGCCCTGGATGAGTTGACTCTCTTTGGGCCTGGATGAGGTGACTCTCTTTGGGCCTGGATGAGTTGACTCTCTTTGGCCCTGGATGAGTTGACTCTCTTTGGGCTTGAATGAGTTGACTCTCTTTGGGCCTGGATGAGTTGCTCTCTTTGGGCCTGGATGAGTTGACTCTCTTTGGCCCTGGATGAGTTGACTCTCTTTGGGCCTGGATGAGGTGACTCTCTTGACCCTGGATGAGTTGACTATCTTTGGGCCTGAATGAGTTGACTCTCTTTGGCCCTGAATGAGTTGACTCTCTTTGGGCCTGGATGAGTTGACTCTCTTTGGGCCTGGATAAGTTGACTCTTTTTGGCACTGGATGAGTTGACTTTCTTTAGCCCTGGATGAGTTAACTCTCTTTGGGCCTGGATGAGTTGACTCTCTTTGGCCCTTGATGAGTTGTCTCTCTTTGCGCCTGAATGAGTTGACTCTCTTTGCGCCTGAATGTGTTGACTCTCTTTGGCCCTGGATGAGTTGACTCTCTTTGGTCCTGGATGAGTTGACTCTCTTGGGCCTGGATGAGTTAACTCTCTTTGGGCCTGGATGAGTTAACTCTCTTTGGGCCTGGATGAGTTAACTCTCTTTGGGCCTGGATGAGTTGACTCTCTTGGCCCTGATGAGTTGACTTTCTTTGGGCCTGGATGAGTTGACTCTCTTTGGGCCTGGATTAGTTGACTCTCTTTGGGCCTGAATCAGTTAACTCTCTTTGGGCCTGGATGAGTTGACTCTCTTTGGCCTGGATGAGTTGACTCTTTTTTGCCCTTGATGAGTTGACTCTCTTTGGGCCTGGATGAGTTGACTCTCTTTGGGCCTGGATTGGTTGACTCTCTTTGGGCCTGAATCAGTTAACTCTCTTTGGGCCTGGATGAGTTGACTCTCTTTGGCCCTGGATGAGTTGACTCTCTTTGGGCCTGGATGAGTTGACTCTCTTTGGCCCTGGATGAGTTGACTCTCTTTGGGCTTGAATGAGTTGACTCTCTTTGGGCCTGGATAAGTTAACTCTCTTTGGGCCTGGATGAGTTGACTCTCTTTGGCCCTTGATGAGTTGACTCTCTTTGCGCCTGAATGAGTTGACTCTCTTTGCGCCTGAATGTGTTGACTCTCTTTGGGCCTGGATGAGTTGACTCTCTTTGGTCCTGGATGAGTTGACTCTCTTTGGGCCTGGATGAGTTAACTCTCTTTGGGCCTGGATGAGTTAACTCTCTTTGGGCCTGGATGAGTTGACTCTCTTTGGGCCTGGATGAGTTAACTCTCTTTGGGCCTGGATGAGTTGACTCTCTTTGGCCCTTGATGAGTTGACTTTCTTTGGGCCTGGATGAGTTGACTCTCTTTGGGCCTGGATTAGTTGACTCTCTTTGGGCCTGAATCAGTTAACTCTCTTTGGGCCTGGATGAGTTGACTCTCTTGGCCCTGGATGAGTTGACTCTTTTTTGGCCCTTGATGAGTTGACTCTCTTTGGGCCTGGATGAGTTGACTCTCTTTGGGCCTGGATTAGTTGACTCTCTTTGGGCCTGAATCAGTTAACTCTCTTTGGGCCTGGATGAGTTGACTCTCTTTGGCCCTGGATGAGTTGACTCTCTTTGGGCCTGGATGAGTTGACTCTCTGGGCCCTGGATGAGTTGACTCTCTTTGGGCTTGAATGAGTTGACTCTCTTTGGGCCTGGATGAGTTAACTCTCTTTGGGCCTGGATGAGTTGACTCTCTTTGGGCCTGGATGAGTTGACTCTCTTTGGCCCTGGATGAGTTGACTCTCTTTGGCCTGGATGGTGTTGACTCTCTTTGGGCATGGATAAGTTGACTCTCTTGTCACTGGATGAGTTGACTCTCTTTGAGCCTGAATGAGTTGACTCTCTTTGGGCCTGTATGAATGGCACTCTTCGGCCCTGGATGAGTTGACTCTCTTTTGGGCCTGGATGAGTTGACTCTCTTTGGGCCTGAATGAGTTGACTCTCTTTGGCCTAGATGAGTTGACTTTCTTTGGGCCTGGATGAGTTGACTCTCTTTGGGCCTGGATGAGTTGACTCTCTTTGGGCCTGGATGAGGTGACTCTCTGACCCTGGATGAGTTGACTATCTTTGGGCCTGAATGAGTTGACTCTCTTGGCCCTGAATGAGTTGACTCTCTTTGGGCCTGGATGAGTTGACTCTCTTTGGGCCTGGATAAGTTGACTCTTTTTGGCACTGGATGAGTTGACTTTCTTTAGCCCTGGATGAGTTAACTCTCTTTGGGCCAGGATGAGTTGACTCTCTTTGGGCCTGGATGAGTTCACTACCTTTGGGCCTGAATGAGTTCACTCTCTTTGGGCCTGGAGGAGTTGACTCTCTTTGGACCTGGATGAGTTCACTCTCTTTGGGCCTGGATAAGTTGACTCTCTTTGGCCCTGGATGAGTTGACTTTCTTTGGGCCTGGATGGTGTTGACTCTCTTTGGGCATGGATGAGTTGACTCTCTTTGGCCCTGGATGAGTTGACTCTCTTGGCCCTTGATGAGTTGACTCTCTTTGCGCCTGAATGAGTTGACTCTCTTGCGCCTGAATGTGTTGACTCTCTTTGGCCCTGGATGAGTTGACTCTCTTTGGTCCTGGATGAGTTGACTCTCTTTGGGCCTGGATGAGTTAACTCTCTTTGGGCCTGGATGAGTTGACTCTCTTTGGGCCTGGATGAGTTGACTCTCTTTGCGCCTGAATGAGTTGATTCTCTTTGCGCCTGAATGTGTTGACTCTCTTTGGCCCTGGATGAGTTGACTCTCTTTGGTCCTGGATGAGTCGACTCTCTTTGGGCCTGGATGAGTTATCTCTCTTTGGGCCTGGATGAGTTGACTCTCTTTGGGCCTGGATGAGGTGACTCTCTTTGGCCCTGGATGAGATGACTCTCTTTGGGCCTGAATGAGTTGACTCTCTTTGGGCCTGGATGAGTTGACTCTCTTTTGGGCCTGGATGAGTTGACTCTCTTTGGGCCTGGATGAGTTAACTCTCTTTGGGCCTGGATGAGTTGACTCTCTTTGGCCCTTGATGAGTTGACTTTCTTTGGGCCTGGATGAGTTGACTCTCTTTGGGCCTGGATTAGTTGACTCTCTTTGGGCCTGAATCAGTTAACTCTCTTTGGGCCTGGATGAGTTGACTCTCTTTGGGCCTGGATGAGTTGACTCTTTTTTGGCCCTTGATGAGTTGACTCTCTTTGGGCCTGGATGAGTTGACTCTCTTTGGCCCTGGATGAGTTGACTCTCTTTGGCCCTTGATGAGTTGACTTTCTTTGGGCCTGGATGAGTTGACTCTCTTTGGGCCTGGATTAGTTGACTCTCTTTGGGCCTGAATCAGTTGACTCTCTTTGGCCTGGATGAGTTGACTCTCTTTGGGCCTGGATGAGTTGACTCTCTTTGGCCCTGGATGAGTTGACTCTCTTTGGGCCTGAATGAGTTGACTCTCTTTGGCCCTGGATGAGTTGACTCTCTTTGGGCCTGGATTAGTTGACTCTCTTTGGGCCTGAATCAGTTAACTCTCTTTGGGCCTGGATGAGTTGACTCTCTTTGGCCCTGGATGAGTTGACTCTTTTTTGGCCCTTGATGAGTTGACTCTCTTTGGGCCTGGATGAGTTGACTCTCTTTGGGCCTGGATTAGTTGACTCTCTTTGGGCCTGAATCAGTTAACTCTCTTTGGGCCTGGATGAGTTGACTCTCTTGGCCCTGGATGAGTTGACTCTCTTTGGGCCTGGATGAGTTGACTCTCTTGGCCCTGGATGAGTTGACTCTCTTTGGGCTTGAATGAGTTGACTCTCTTTGGGCCTGGATAAGTTAACTCTTTGGGCCTGGATGAGTTGACTCTCTTTGGCCCTTGATGAGTTGACTCTCTTTGCGCCTGAATGAGTTGACTCTCTTGCGCCTGAATGTGTTGACTCTCTTTGGCCCTGGATGAGTTGACTCTCTTTGGTCCTGGATGAGTTGACTCTCTTTGGGCCTGGATGAGTTAACTCTCTTTGGGCCTGGATGAGTTAACCTCTTTGGGCCTGGATGAGTTGACTCTCTTTGGGCCTGGATGAGTTAACTCTCTTTGGGCCTGGATGAGTTGACTCTCTTTGGCCCTTGATGAGTTGACTTTCTTTGGGCCTGGATGAGTTGACTCTCTTTGGGCCTGGATTAGTTGACTCTCTTTGGGCCTGAATCAGTTAACTCTCTTTGGGCCTGGATGAGTTGACTCTCTTTGGCCCTGGATGAGTTGACTCTTTTTTGGCCCTTGATGATTTGACTTTCTTTGGGCCTGAATGAGTTGACTCTCTTTGGGCCTGGATTAGTTGACTCTCTTTGGGCCTGAATCAGTTAACTCTCTTTGGGCCTGGATGAGTTGACTCTCTTTGGCCCTGGATGAGTTGACTCTCTTTGGGCCTGGATGAGTTGACTCTCTTTGGCCCTGGATGAGTTGACTCTCTTTGGGCTTGAATGAGTTGACTCTCTTTGGGCCTGGATGAGTTAACTCTCTTTGGGCCTGGATGAGTTGACTCTCTTTGGGCCTGGATGAGTTGACTCTCTTTGGCCCTGGATGAGTTGACTCTCTTTGGGCCTGGATGGTGTTGACTCTCTTTGGGCATGGATAAGTTGACTCTCTTTGTCACTGGATGAGTTGACTCTCTTTGAGCCTGAATGAGTTGACTCTCTTTGGGCCTGTATGAATGGCACTCTTCGGCCCTGGATGAGTTGACTCTCTTTTGGGCCTGGATGAGTTGACTCTCTTTGGGCTTGAATGAGTTGACTCTCTTTGGCCTAGATGAGTTGACTTTCTTTGGGCCTGGATGAGTTGACTCTCTTTGGCCCTGGATGAGTTGACTCTCTTTGGGCCTGGATGAGGTGACTCTCTTTGACCCTGGATGAGTTGACTATCTTTGGGCCTGAATGAGTTGACTCTCTTTGGCCCTGAATGAGTTGACTCTCTTGGGCCTGGATGAGTTGACTCTCTTTGGGCCTGGATAAGTTGACTCTTTTTGGCACTGGATGAGTTGACTTTCTTTAGCCCTGGATGAATTAACTCTCTTTGGGCCAGGATGAGTTGACTCTCTTTGGGCCTGGATGAGTTCACTACCTTTGGGCCTGAATGAGTTCACTCTCTTTGGGCCTGGAGGAGTTGACTCTCTTTGGACCTGGATGAGTTCACTCTCTTTGGGCCTGGATGAGTTGACTCTCTTTGGCCCTGGATGAGTTGACTCTCTTTGGGCCTGGATGAGGTGACTCTCTTTGACCCTGGATGAGTTGACTATCTTTGGGCCTGAATGAGTTGACTCTCTTTGGGCCTGGATGAGTTGACTCTCTTTGGGCCTGGATAAGTTGACTCTTTTGGCACTGAATGAGTTGACTTTCTTTAGCCCTGGATGAGTTAACTCTCTTTGGGCCAGGATGAGTTGACTCTCTTTGGGCCTGGATGAGTTCACTACCTTTGGGCCTGAATGAGTTCACTCTCTTTGGGCCTGGAGGAGTTGACTCTCTTTGGACATGGATGAGTTGACTTTCTTTGGGCCTGGATGGTGTTGACTCTCTTTGGGCATGGATGAGTTGACTCTCTTTGGCCCTGGATGAGTTGACTCTCTTTGGCCTTGATGAGTTGACTCTCTTTGCGCCTGAATGAGTTGACTCTCTTTGCGCCTGAATGTGTTGACTCTCTTTGGCCCTGGATGAGTTGACTCTCTTTGGTCCTGGATGAGTTGACTCTCTTTGGGCCTGGATGAGTTAACTCTCTTTGGGCCTGGATGAGTTGACTCTCTTTGGGCCTGGATGAGTTGACTCTCTTTGCGCCTGAATGAGTTGACTCTCTTTGCGCCTTAATGTGTTGACTCTTTTTGGCCCTGGATGAGTTGACTCTCTTTGGTCCTGGATGAGTCGACTCTCTTTGGGCCTGGATGAGTTATCTCTTTGGGCCTGGATGAGTTGACTCTCTTTGGGCCTGGATGAGGTGACTCTCTTTGGGCCTGGATGAGGTGACTCTCTTTGACCCTGGATGAGTTGACTATCTTTGGGCCTGAATGAGTTGACTCTCTTTGGCCCTGAATGAGTTGACTCTCTTTGGGCCTGGATGAGTTGACTCTCTTTGGGCCTGGATAAGTTGACTCTTTTTGGCACTGGATGAGTTGACTTTCTTTAGCCCTGGATGAGTTAACTCTCTTTGGGCCAGGATGAGTTGACTCTCTTTGGGCCTGGATGAGTTCACTACCTTTGGGCCTGAATGAGTTCACTCTCTTTGCGCCTGAATGAGTTGACTCTCTTTGCGCCTGAATGTGTTGACTCTCTTTGGCCCTGGATGAGTTGACTCTCTTTGGTCCTGGATGAGTTGACTCTCTTTGGGCCTGGATGAGTTAACTCTCTTTGGGCCTGGATGAGTTGACTCTCTTTGGGCCTGGATGAGTTGACTCTCTTTGCGCCTGAATGAGTTGACTCTCTTTGGGCCTGTATGAATGGCACTCTTCGGCCCTGGATGAGTTGACTCTCTTTTGGGCCTGGATGAGTTGACTCTCTTTGGGCCTGAATGAGTTGACTCTCTTTGGGCCTGTATGAATGGCACTCTTCGGCCCTGGATGAGTTGACTCTCTTTGGGCCTGGATGAGTTGACTCTCTTTGGGCCTGGATAAGTTGACTCTCTTTGGGCCTGAATGAGTTAACTCTCTTTGGGCCAGGATGAGTTGACTCTCTTTGGCCCTGGATGAGTTGACTCTCTTTGGGCCTGGATGAGGTGACTCTTTTTGGGCCTGGATGAGTTGACTCTCTTTGGCCCTGGATGAGTTGACTCTCTTTGGGCTTGAATGAGTTGACTCTCTTTGGGCCTGGATGAGTTAACTCTCTTTGGGCCTGGATGAGTTGACTCTCTTTGGCCCTGGATGAGTTGACTCTCTTTGGGCCTGGATGAGGTGACTCTCTTTGACCCTGGATGAGTTGACTATCTTTGGGCCTGAATGAGTTGACTCTCTTTGGCCCTGAATGAGTTGACTCTCTTTGGGCCTGGATGAGTTGACTCTCTTTGGGCCTGGATAAGTTGACTCTTTTTGGCACTGGATGAGTTGACTTTCTTTAGCCCTGGATGAGTTAACTCTCTTTGGGCCTGGATGAGTTGACTCTCTTTGGCCCTTGATGAGTTGACTCTCTTTGCGCCTGAATGAGTTGACTCTCTTTGCGCCTGAATGTGTTGACTCTCTTTGGCCCTGGATGAGTTGACTCTCTTTGGTCCTGGATGAGTTGACTCTCTTTGGGCCTGGATGAGTTAACTCTCTTTGGACCTGGATGAGTTAACTCTCTTTGGGCCTGGATGAGTTAACTCTCTTTGGGCCTGGATGAGTTGACTCTCTTTGGCCCTTGATGAGTTGACTTTCTTTGGGCCTGGATGAGTTGACTCTCTTTGGGCCTGGATTAGTTGACTCTCTTTGGGCCTGAATCAGTTAACTCTCTTTGGGCCTGGATGAGTTGACTCTCTTTGGCCCTGGATGAGTTGACTCTTTTTGGCCCTTGATGAGTTGACTCTCTTTGGGCCTGGATGAGTTGACTCTCTTTGGGCCTGGATTAGTTGACTCTCTTTGGGCCTGAATCAGTTAACTCTCTTTGGGCCTGGATGAGTTGACTCTCTTTGGCCCTGGATGAGTTGACTCTCTTTGGGCCTGGATGAGTTGACTCTCTTTGGCCCTGGATGAGTTGACTCTCTTTGGGCTTGAATGAGTTGACTCTCTTTGGGCCTGGATAAGTTAACTCTCTTTGGGCCTGGATGAGTTGACTCTCTTTGGCCCTTGATGAGTTGACTCTCTTTGCGCCTGAATGAGTTGACTCTCTTTGCGCCTGAATGTGTTGACTCTCTTTGGCCCTGGATGAGTTGACTCTCTTTGGTCCTGGATGAGTTGACTCTCTTTGGGCCTGGATGAGTTAACTCTCTTTGGGCCTGGATGAGTTAACTCTCTTTGGGCCTGGATGAGTTGACTCTCTTTGGGCCTGGATGAGTTAACTCTCTTTGGGCCTGGATGAGTTGACTCTCTTTGGCCCTTGATGAGTTGACTTTCTTTGGGCCTGGATGAGTTGACTCTCTTTGGGCCTGGATTAGTTGACTCTCTTTGGGCCTGAATCAGTTAACTCTCTTTGGGCCTGGATGAGTTGACTCTCTTTGGCCCTGGATGAGTTGACTTTTTTTTGGCCCTTGATGAGTTGACTCTCTTTGGGCCTGGATGAGTTGACTCTCTTTGGGCCTGGATGAGTTAACTCTCTTTGGGCCTGGGTGAGTTAACTCTCTTTGGGCCTGGATGAGTTGACTCTCTTTGGGCCTGGATGAGTTGACTCTCTTTGGGCCTGGATGAGTTGACTCTCTTTGGCCCTGGATGAGTTGACTTTCTTTGGGCCTGGATGAGTTGACTCTCTTTGGGCCTGGATGAGTTGACTCTCTTTGGGCCTGAATCAGTTAACTCTCTTTGGGCCTGGATGAGTTGACTCTCTTTGGCCCTGGATGAGTTGACTCTTTTTTGGCCCTTGATGAGTTGACTCTCTTTGGGCCTGGATGAGTTGACTCTCTTTGGGCCTGGATTAGTTGACTCTCTTTGGGCCTGAATCAGTTAACTCTCTTTGGGCCTGGATGAGTTGACTCTCTTTGGCCCTGGATGAGTTGACTCTCTTTTGGGCCTGGATGAGTTGACTCTCTTTGGGCCTGAATGAGTTGACTCTCTTTGGCCTAGATGAGTTGACTTTCTTTGGGCCTGGATGAGTTGACTCTCTTTGGCCCTGGATGAGTTGACTCTCTTTGGGCCTGGATGAGGTGACTCTCTTTGACCCTGGATGAGTTGACTATCTTTGGGCCTGAATGAGTTGACTCTCTTTGGCCCTGAATGAGTTGACTCTCTTTGGGCCTGGATGAGTTGACTCTCTTTGGGCCTGGATAAGTTGACTCTTTTTGGCACTGGATGAGTTGACTTTCTTTAGCCCTGGATGAGTTAACTCTCTTTGGGCCAGGATGAGTTGACTCTCTTTGGGCCTGGATGAGTTCACTACCTTTGGGCCTGAATGAGTTCACTCTCTTTGGGCCTGGAGGAGTTCACTCTCTTTGGGCCTGGATAAGTTGACTCTCTTTGGCCCTGGATGAGTTGACTCTCTTTGGGCCTGGATGGTGTTGACTCTCTTTGGGCATGGATGAGTTGACTCTCTTTGGCCCTGGATGAGTTGACTCTCTTTGGCCCTTGATGAGTTGACTCTCTTTGCGCCTGAATGAGTTGACTCTCTTTGCGCCTGAATGTGTTGACTCTCTTTGGCCCTGGATGAGTTGACTCTCTTTGGTCCTGGATGAGTTGACTCTCTTTGGGCCTGGATGAGTTAACTCTCTTTGGGCCTGGATGAGTTGACTCTCTTTGGGCCTTAATGAGTTGACTCTCTTTGCGCCTGAATGAGTTGATTCTCTTTGCGCCTGAATGTGTTGACTCTCTTTGGCCCTGGATGAGTTGACTCTCTTTGGTCCTGGATGAGTCGACTCTCTTTGGGCCTGGATGAGTTATCTCTCTTTGGGCCTGGATGAGTTGACTCTCTTTGGGCCTGGATGAGGTGACTCTCTTTGGCCCTGGATGAGATGACTCTCTTTGGGCCTGAATGAGTTGACTCTCTTTGGGCCTGGATGCGTTGACTCTCTTTTGGGCCTGGATGAGTTGACTCTCTTTGGGCCTGGATGAGTTAACTCTCTTTGGGCCTGGATGAGTTGACTCTCTTTGGCCCTGGATGAGTTGACTTTCTTTGGGCCTGGATGAGTTGACTCTCTTTGGGCCTGGATTAGTTGACTCTCTTTGGGCCTGAATCAGTTAACTCTCTTTGGGCCTGGATGAGTTGACTCTCTTTGGGCCTGGATGAGTTGACTCTTTTTGGCCCTGATGAGTTGACTCTCTTTGGGCCTGGATGAGTTGACTCTCTTTGGCCCTGGATGAGTTGACTCTCTTTGGCCCTTGATGAGTTGACTTTCTTTGGGCCTGGATGAGTTGACTCTCTTTGGGCCTGGATGGTGTTGACTCTCTTTGGGCATGGATAAGTTGACTCTCTTTGGCACTGGATGAGTTGACTCTCTTTGAGCCTGAATGAGTTGACTCTCTTTGGGCCTGGATGAGTTGACTCTCTTGGGCCTGGATGAGTTGACTCTCTTTGGCCCTTGATGAGTTGACTCTCTTTGCGCCTGAATGAGTTGACTCTCTTTGCGCCTGAATGTGTTGACTCTCTTTGGCCCTGGATGAGTTGACTCTCTTTGGTCCTGGATGAGTTGACTCTCTTTGGGCCTGGATGAGTTAACTCTCTTTGGGCCTGGATGAGTTAACTCTCTTTGGGCCTGGATGAGTTGACTCTCTTTGGGCCTGGATGAGTTGACTCTCTTTGGGCCTGGATGAGTTGACTCTCTTTGGCCCTTGATGAGTTGACTCTCTTTGGGCCTGGATGAGTTGACTCTCTTTGGGCCTGGATGAGTTGACTCTCTTTGGGCCTGAATGAGTTAACTCTCTTTGGGCCTGGATGAGTTGACTCTCTTTGGCCCTGGATGAGTTGACTCTTTTTTGGCCCTTGATGAGTTGACTCTCTTTGGGCCTGGATGAGTTGACTCTTTGGGCCTGGATTAGTTGACTCTCTTTGGGCCTGAATGAGTTAACTCTCTTTGGGCCTGGATGAGTTGACTCTCTTTGGCCCTGGATGAGTTGACTCTCTTTGGGCCTGGATGAGTTGACTCTCTTTGGCCCTGGATGAGTTGACTCTCTTTGGGCCTGAATGAGTTGACTCTCTTTGGGCCTGGATGAGTTGACTCTCTTTGGGCCTGGATGAGTTGACTCTCTTTGGCCCTTGATGAGTTGACTCTCTTTGCGCCTGAATGAGTTGACTCTCTTTGCGCCTGAATGTGTTGACTCTCTTTGGCCCTGGATGAGTTGACTCTCTTTGGTCCTGGATGAGTTGACTCTCTTTGGGCCTGGATGAGTTAACTCTCTTTGGGCCTGGATGAGTTAACTCTCTTTGGGCCTGGATGAGTTGACTCTCTTTGGGCCTGGATGAGTTGACTCTCTTTGGGCCTGGATGAGTTGACTCTCTTTGGCCCTGGATGAGTTGACTCTCTTTGGGCCTGGATGAGTTGACTCTCTTTGGGCCTGGATGAGTTGACTCTCTTTGGGCCTGAATGAGTTAACTCTCTTTGGGCCTGGATGAGTTGACTCTCTTTGGCCCTGGATGAGTTGACTCTTTTTGGCCCTTGATGAGTTGACTCTCTTTGGGCCTGGATGAGTTGACTCTCTTTGGGCCTGGATGAGTTGACTCTCTTTGGGCCTGAATCAGTTAACTCTCTTTGGGCCTGGATGAGTTGACTCTCTTTGGCCCTGGATGAGTTGACTCTCTTTGGGCCTGGATGAGTTGACTCTCTTTGGCCCTGGATGAGTTGACTCTCTTTGGGCTTGAATGAGTTGACTCTCTTTGGGCCTGGATGAGTTGACTCTCTTTGGGCCTGGATGAGTTGACTCTCTTTGGGCCTGGATGAGTTGACTCTTTGGCCCTGGATGAGTTGACTCTCTTTGGGCCTGGATGGTGTTGACTCTCTTTGGGCCTGGATGAGTTGACTCTCTTTGTCACTGGATGAGTTGACTCTCTTTGAGCCTGAATGAGTTGACTCTCTTTGGGCCTGGATGAGTGGCACTCTTTGGCCCTGGATGAGTTGACTCTCTTTGGGCCTGGATGGTGTTGACTCTCTTTGGGCCTGGATGAGTTGACTCTCTTTGGCACTGGATGAGTTGACTCTCTTTGAGCCTGGAATGAGTTGACTCTCTTTGGGCCTGGATGAGTTGACTCTCTTTGGGCCTGGATGAGTTGACTCTCTTTGGCCCTGATGAGTTGACTCTCTTTGCGCCTGGAATGAGTTGACTCTCTTTGCGCCTGAATGTGTTGACTCTCTTTGGCCCTGGATGAGTTGACTCTCTTTGGTCCTGGATGAGTTGACTCTCTTTGGGCCTGGATGAGTTAACTCTCTTTGGGCCTGGATGAGTTAACTCTCTTTGGGCCTGGATGAGTTGACTCTCTTTGGGCCTGGATGAGTTGACTCTCTTTGGGCCTGGATGAGTTGACTCTCTTTGGCCCTGGATGAGTTGACTTTCTTTGGGCCTGGATGAGTTGACTCTCTTTGGGCCTGGATGAGTTGACTCTCTTTGGGCCTGAATCAGTTAACTCTCTTTGGGCCTGGATGAGTTGACTCTCTTTGGCCCTGGATGAGTTGACTCTTTTGGCCCTTGATGAGTTGACTCTCTTTGGGCCTGGATGAGTTGACTCTCTTTGGGCCTGGATTAGTTGACTCTCTTTGGGCCTGAATCAGTTGACTCTCTTGGGCCTGGATGAGTTGACTCTCTTTGGCCCTGGATGAGTTGACTCTCTTTGGGCCTGGATGAGTTGACTCTCTTTGGCCCTGGATGAGTTGACTCTCTTTGGGCCTGGAATGAGTTGACTCTCTTTGGGCCTGGATAAGTTGACTCTCTTTGGGCCTGGATGAGTTGACTCTCTTTGGCCCTTGATGAGTTGACTCTCTTTGCCCTGAATGAGTTGACTCTCTTGCGGCCTGAATGTGTTGACTCTCTTTGGCCCTGGATGAGTTGACTCTCTTTGGTCCTGGATGAGTTGACTCTCTTTGGGCCTGGATGAGTTGACTCTCTTTGGGCCTGGATGAGTTGACTCTCTTTGGGCCTGGATGAGTTGACTCTCTTTGGGCCTGGATGAGTTGACTCTCTTTGGGCCTGGATGAGTTGACTCTCTTTGGCCCTGATGAGTTGACTCTCTTTGGGCCTGGATGAGTTGACTCTCTTTGGGCCTGGATGAGTTGACTCTCTTTGGGCCTGAATGAGTTGACTCTCTTGGGCCTGGATGAGTTGACTCTCTTTGGCCCTGGATGAGTTGACTCTTTTTGGCCCTGGATGAGTTGACTCTCTTTGGGCCTGGATGAGTTGACTCTCTTTGGGCCTGGATGAGTTGACTCTCTTTGGGCCTGAATGAGTTAACTCTCTTTGGGCCTGGATGAGTTGACTCTCTTTGGCCCTGGATGAGTTGACTCTCTTTGGGCCTGGATGAGTTGACTCTCTTTGGCCCTGGATGAGTTGACTCTCTTTGGGCTTGAATGAGTTGACTCTCTTTGGGCCTGGATGAGTTAACTCTCTTGGGCCTGGATGAGTTGACTCTCTTTGGGCCTGGATGAGTTGACTCTCTGGCCCTGGATGAGTTGACTCTCTTTGGGCCTGGATGGTGTTGACTCTCTTTGGGCATGGATGAGTTGACTCTCTTTGTCACTGGATGAGTTGACTCTCTTTGAGCCTGAATGAGTTGACTCTCTTTGGGCCTGTATGAATGGCACTCTTTGGCCCTGGATGAGTTGACTCTCTTTGGGCCTGGATGAGTTGACTCTCTTTGGGCCTGAATGAGTTGACTCTCTTTGGCCTGGATGAGTTGACTCTCTTTGGGCCTGAATGAGTTGAATCTCTTTTGCCCTGGATGAGTTGACTCTCTTTGGGCCTGAATGAGTTAACTCTCTTTGGACCTGGATGAGTTGACTTTCTTTGGCCCTGGATGAGTTGACTCTCTTTGGGCCTGAATGAGTTGACTCTCTTTGGCCCTGGATGAGTTGACTCTCTTTGGGCCTGGATGAGTTGACTCTCTTTGGCCCTGGATGAGTTGACTCTCTTTGGCCCCTGGATGAGTTGACTCTCTTTGGGCCTGGATGAGTTGACTCTTTGGCCCTGGATGAGTTGACTCTCTTTGCGCCTGAATGAGTTGACTCTCTTTGGCCCTGGATGAGTTGACTCTCTTTGGCCCTGGATGAGTTGACTCTCTTTGGGCCTGAATGAGTTGACTCTCTTTGGGCCTGGATGAGTTGACTCTCTTTGCCCTGGATGAGTTGACTCTCTTTGGGCCTGAATGAGTTAACTCTCTTTGGGCCTGGATGAGTTGACTCTCTTGGCCCTGGATGAGTTGACTCTCTTTTGCCCTGGATGAGTTGACTCTCTTTGGGCCTGAATGAGTTGACTCTCTTTGCCCTGGATGAGTTGACTCTCTTTGGGCCTGAATGAGTTGACTCTCTTTGGGCATGGATGAGTTGACTCTCTTTTGCCCTGGATGAGTTGACTCTCTTTGGCCCTGGATGAGTTGACTCTCTTTGGGCCTGAATGAGTTGACTCTCTTTGGCCTGGATGAGTTGATTCTCTTTGGGCCTGGATGAGTTGACTCTCTTTGGCCCTGGATGAGTTGACTTTTTTGGGCCTGAATCAGTTAACTCTCTTTGGGCCTGGATGAGTTGACTCTCTTTGAGCCTGGATGAGTTGACTTTCTTTGGCCCTTGATGAGTTGACTCTCTTTGGGCCTGAATGAGTTGACTCTCTTTGGCCCTGGATGAGTTGACTCTCTTTGGGCCTGTATGAGTTGACTCTCTTTGGCCCTGGATGAGTTGACTCTCTTGGCCCTGGATGAGTTGACTCTCTTTGGGTCTGGATGAGTTGACTCTCTTTGGCCCTTGATGAGTTGACTCTCTTTGCGCCTGAATGTGTTGACTCTCTTTGGCCCTGGATGAGTTGACTCTCTTTGGCCCTGGATGAGTTGACTCTCTTTGGGCCTGAATGAGTTAACTCTCTTTGGTCCTGGATGAGTTGACTCTCTTTTGCCCTGGATGAGTTGACTCTCTTTGGGCCTGAATGAGTTAACTCTCTTTGGGCCTGGATGAGTTGATTCTCTTTGGCCCTGGATGATTTGACTCTCTTTTGCCCTGGATGAGTTGACTCTCTTTGGGCTTGAATGAGTTGAGTCTCTTTTGCCCTGGATGAGTTGACTCTCTTTGGGCCTGAATGAGTTAACTCTCTTTGGGCATGGATGAGTTGAATCTCTTTTGCCCTGGATGAGTTGACTCTCTTTTGCCCTGGATGAGTTGACTCTCTTTGGGCCTGAATGAGTTAACTCTCTTTTGGCCTGGATGAGTTGATTCTCTTTGGGCCTGGATGAGTTGACTCTCTTTGGCCCTGGATGAGTCGACTTTTTTGGGCCTGAATCAGTTAACTCTCTTTGGGCCTGGATGAGTTGACTCTCTTTGAGCCTGGCTGAGTTGACTCTTTTTGACTTCAACTTCATATTACGAACTTGCTCCAAAGCTGGGACGTCGTAACAATTTCACATCATCCAATGTGAAGGTTATGATTATTCTCTGTCGCACGTTGTCGGTTGCATAGCTACAAATTATCCACATTGTCCACCTTATGTCGGAATTACAGCACACTGAAAGCCCAACCTGGTATATTTGAAAATACATCTCAGTGTCTGGCAAAAGAAGGTTTGTAACCTTAAGACTAAAAGTCGCAATCTAATCTGGTTGGATACACTTATTAGCGTTGTCTGGTGACAAAATACTTCTATACAAGACATCAAATCTGAAGTCTAAAGGTCCCGACCTAAACTAGTTGAAAAGATCTCTTAGTGTCTTGCAATAGAAGAATCCTATACAAAACATCTAATTCTTGTTTAAGGTAAAAATCACTAATAATAAAACTTACAATCTGCTCTTCAAAATGCCCATTAATTTTTCTCTGTGAAGTTCGAGTAAACCAAATATCTCGGTGAGGACCAAGATGACAGAAAGTCCTGTGTAGGCTTTGCTTGTGTTCATCTAACGCTGAGTATCATTTCTGCGTGGAATACGTGTCACAGTGTCTGAGAATTTGTTACGATTGAAAGAAAAAAATAAAATTTAAAAAATACATAAAAATATGTCAAGCTTTTTTGGTAAGGCTTACCTCTACCATCAAACAAAGTCAATTGTTTCACAATAGAAACATTCATCCCCCATACAAATAGAACAGTTATATTGATATGACATGTCAAGCATGCAATCAAGTACACACTAAATAAGGCCTGACTTTTCCAAGGTAGAGAAGAACAGGACTTCATGGAATAGAACCTGTGATATCTACTCACAATCTCCATCAAATCTCTTACATGTTATGCAGCAAAGCCAACTTCACAAAACACCTCATTCCGGTGTTTTTCAAAGCTCTGCTTAACATATTAACCGAAATTATGGTAATATTAGTCGTTTACATGGACTACAGATTGTAATCAGTGCAAGGCCTTCACGTGCAGATACGTTAGACAAAGTGATGACTATGGTGACATGCAAAAGAATTTCAAAACATAAGCTATTTGAGCTATGACTACACCAACGACCTAAGTGTGTTTGCACGTCAGTGATATATGTATATAGAAATAAGTAGGCTAAACATGGCCAAGTAGTTAAGGTGCTGCACTCGTAATGTGAAGGTTGCAGGTTCGAATCCTCGTCACACCAAACATGTTCACCCTTTCAGCCATGGGAGTGTTAATATGTAGCTGTCAATCACACTATTCATTGGTAAATAAAGTAACCCAAGAGTTGGCGGTAGGTGGTGATGATTAGCATTCTTTTCTCTAGTTTTACACTGCTAAATTAGGGATGGCTAGCGCAGATAGCCCTCACGTAGCTTTGCGCGAAATTCAAAAACAAACAAGCATTGTATAAAACATTAATTATAGCTTCAGGCAAGACACTCACTACAAGTAATCAGAGATGTAAGATTTATTCGCAACACAAAATTTCTTTTCATATTTGACAAATACTTAAAAGCTAAGTATATTACAGCCAGAGGTTGTATGGGAAATGGAACTGAGTACGCCCTTCTGTGCAATGATATATCGGCTTACAAGCCTGAAGTTTTAATTCTATAAGGGTGTAAAGTAAGAATTTCAAAATATGAAATAGGAAGCAAGCATTTTCATTATAATGTAAAATATTTATCAATATACTTCTTATTACTAAACCACCAGGTGGCAGATCATTCGTAAAGTTTAATTTCACTACGTATTTCATTTTCAAAACAGCATTGCTTTTATAAGTCAGTAATTAAAATAGCTAACTTATTACCGAGTTGTTTGATCATACGTGGAAGTGAGTGTAAGAGATATAATAACTTTACGCTGGAAGCTGTTGGATATAAGTTTCATTTATGGCTTATGTTAGCTTCTCAATTGTTTAAAAAATAAAACAGAACGAACACTACGTAGTGGAAGATAATTCGGAAACTTTATGATGTTGAAAACCGTACACCGGTATGGATTTCGCGCTTAGATAGAATATCGCATTACTCATATAAGGGGCTTTATTATACAATATATTGTGTTTGCAATTTCTTTAGTAATATAAAAGTTTCGTATAACGGTTTGCTCATTTCCTGAGAAAACAAAAAACGCTCTTAGGCGCAAAAATATTTATTTGTTTTATCGTAGTATCTTCCCGCCAGTATGCGCGAGGATTGTAGAAGCAAACTTTAAGTAAGATAACGAGCGATGGTTCCCACATGAATCCACAAAATGTGTATGAACAATAACACGTGCACGTTACAGGGTAATGAATAACCACGAACTTACATTTGTATGATTCTCATCTGTTGTCTTGCACAGACGGAACTTATTAAGTTAAAAGGTTAAAAAGTATAAGTGTCTAGGTATATATCGACGTATGAAACAGTATTTGGGAGAGTCTCAAAACTTACTTTAGATTACTTCAGGCAAAAGGGTTCTAAAGGCGTGTATATAAAAATATAACAGATAAGTAATATATAAGATCTAAGTAACATCCCAGTGTTTCGTTTCTCACGTATTCATGTATATAAATATATAACAGAAAAGTATTGTATAAGACCTAAGTGATATCCCAGTGTTTCGTTTCTCACGTATTCAATCAAGTTACGATTATAAATATTTGTTATCTTTTAAGATGAACGGCGTCTTTTGGGATACATGAGATTAGTAGACACGTCAGGTTCACGTGAACATAATAGAAATACTGACGAAATGAATGACAACCTATCAGCGAAAGCACCGGCTCTTATCCAAATAGTAAGACTTAGTATGACAGAGAGAGTGTTCCCGTTGTTTAACATGAAAGATTGGATTCTTAGGGACATATCGTAGCTCGAATCAAGAATTTTACAATTTGTAGCCCTCCCACACTAAGTATGAAGCCACGTGGACTTGCTATAAGTAATATTAGGAACTTATGTCTGGACATCGGGTGATTCAGAAGACAATTCATGGGTGAATAATCAACAAATCTAATTGAAGACGACAACAGTGATATATGTTATGTAGTGAGGTATTGTTATAATATAGTGAGTATTGTTAGGTAATTACGTGTTGTGACAATACAGTGGTTTGTGTAATGTCATTAGGTGTTGTGACGTGAAAATACAGTTATCTATGTTATGTAATTAGGTGTTGTGACGTGAAAATACAGTGATCTATGTTATGTAATTAGGTGCTGTAGCAATATAGTGATTTATTTTATGTAATTAGGTATTGTGACAATACAGTAATTAATATTATGTAATTAGGTGTTGCTACAAAACAGTGATTTATGTTATGTAATTAGGTGTTGTAGCAATATAGTGATTTATATTATGTAATTAGGTGTTGTGACAATATTATCGCGTGCATTCAGCTTACGTTATGTTATATCTTTCAAAATATTTATTAATACGTCCTAACTGTTAATGTCAAAAGTATATCTATATAAATGAAACATTGTAAATAAGAAATAACCAAAATCGTTCCTTGAAAATAACACAGTTGCACTTACAATTGACTAACATAACACCATGTAACACAATGTTTACTTTCTCTTGTTCCTGGACAGAAAGTGTTATTTCCCAATTGCTTATGCCTAAAGTAAATGGAAAAGACCTGTTTTTCTCTTCAAATTTTGCTTTTGTGACCTGGGAGCGTATAACGAAACCATGATGTGAAACTATATTTGGGGACTGATACGTGAAAGTGATTTACATTACAGTCGCAAATCTCGAAAAACTACTTACTTATAAACATTTTTGTATAACTTTAGTATAGATACATGTAAATCTTGATTCATATGTTGTTTTATTCAGACCTTATGTAAATGAAAATGTACAAATTTGCACGTTTTTACATATAAAATAGGTTAATTTCTAAATTTCATTATCCAGGTCACAAAAGCAAAGTTTGAAGGGAATAATGGTCATTTTTTGTACTTTTACAACATAACCAATTAAGAAATAACACGTACTATCCGGGAACACAATTTGTATTACTTAGTGTATAATTACAGGCTGATCCACAGTAAACATATTACACAAAGTTAAGTTTGATGTATAATGCGATAATTTTACATTTATAAACAATAGCACGTTTCAGGAATTCACAAAAGTTAATCAAATATCAAAATGAAACTCTACTGAAGATATCACACAAGCAACTGTTCCGAATCACCTAAAAGTCTCAGATCTTACCTGAAAAAATATCAGATTTCACCTAAAAGTCTCAGATCTCACCTAAAAGTCTCAGATCTTACCTAAAAGTTTCAGATCTCACCTAAAAGTCTCAGATCTCACCTAAAAGTCTCAGATCTCACCTAAAAAGTTTCAGATCTCACCTAAGAAAAGTCTCAGATCTCACCTTATCTAACTTCTTTGGAATACACCTTCATTTTAATAATTGTTTCGCACGTTTTCTGCTCGTTCTTTTGGTTTCCCAGATAACCAAATATCGGAACGTGAGAAACCCGTCATTATTCTTTTACCCGGGAGAAGTTTCATGTGCTAATGGCCAGATATTCATACCACTTTAACTCTGTGTTGGATCACACCTCCACCTTCACAGAATGACTAAGGCTATATTAAGGACTTGTGCAAATTTATATAAGTTAGTCTTTTATTCTTTACGATTTTTATATGGAACAGTCAATAAGTATGCAACATTGTACTCTAGCACATCGCTGTTATGAAGCTCTGTTTGTGTACTCAAGCACATCGCTGTTATGAAGCTCTGTGTGCTCTAGTACATCGCTGTTATGAAGCTGTGTTTGTGTACTCTAGCACATCGCTGTTACGAAGCTGTGTTTGTATCTGGATGTCAAATTTGAGTAGACTTTATCAATGAGAGTAAGAAAGCAGCCTGTAAGATCCAAATAAAAAAATATAAGTCAACAAATAAGTGTAAAAACTGAATGGAAATCTTCGTTTCTATGACTGATTTACTTTTGTTCTAACATTTCTGGATGAGTTTGAACACATTTGTTGGTCATCGATGGATTTTAATAACACTACTCTACACTAATATAAAACAAACATTTCTTCTCGATTTTTTATTGTAAAGTCCATTTTGAATGTAATCTATTTCTGTTTGATTATCTGTAATACATCAGAATCATGATTACAAAGAATAGATAGAATATAGAAGAAAGACACGAATGAAGAGAGGATTCTATAAGATAATATGACATAAACATAAGGGGCACTTTCCTGGACTACAGCTGTTGCTAGTAACTTGATATGGTTAGGTGTGACTTATTGACCATTCACTGGCTTGTACTTGGCAACTACGTCTCAAAAGTTTCCAATGGTCACGAAGTGCTTGTTGGACCTTAGAACTGTTGAAAAAGACCATGTTGAGAATAAACATCCCAAGATGACTAGGGTGCTCTATATGGACACCAAGGTGCTCAATAACTAACTCGACTTTTGTGTGCCCAGAGAGAGAAATGAGGTGCTGAGCTGGATGGTATGTTCTCTGTTATTTGGAATAAACATGTTTTGTCGTCACGGTGGCGAGTACATTAGGCATAAGCGAAGCACTACCTTCTCCCCTTCCCCCCAAACAAAAATCGAATCATTTATCTTTGGTCATAAC
Organism: Tachypleus tridentatus; assembly: GCF_004210375.1. NCBI lineage: Eukaryota > Metazoa > Arthropoda > Merostomata > Xiphosura > Limulidae > Tachypleus > Tachypleus tridentatus. The sequence continues at coordinate 118,872,789 of NC_134825.1, forward strand.
ATTCCAAGCTAAACTTCTGTCCTATCATGAACTGATTTGACCTAGATATTTTAACCCTGATTTGCTATTGGAACCAAGGCTCTTGTGAACTGCCTGACTATCCATTGCCCTTGTAGTACGTGTGTGGTAAGTAATCTAACATATTTCAGTCTAAAGTTAATTGGAAACACATACTGAAGACAGGTGTCATATGCATGAACTAACTTGGTGCGAGAAACGCCATCTATGTGTCGCCCTTATTTGCTGCTAATGGTCTCACCTTAGTCCATGTTCGTCAGACTTGATTTTTAAGAAAGTTCCTGAACGTGACAAAAATAAGACGAAAAACCCAGTTTCTGTGTAAAAAAACAAACAAAAACTCAATTACTTGTTACTTTTATTAGTTCTTTGAGGTGTTTTTGTTGTATTAAGTACGAATCTGGATTTCATTTGTAATAGAGTTGATTCATGTTGTTTTCAGTAAACTTTTGGTTTCTAATTTGACCAGTAACGTTTAACTTTCACATTTCGGCGAGATAGTTTAACTAGAATTATAATGATTAAACTATTTAATGATCTCAGTCACTCCGAACTAATACATTGAATTATATCTATAAATTGTACTGTTATGGAACTATTTTGCGAGTTTTAGGTGTTTCAATTATGTCTTTTACGATTACATACAAATAATATTTCTCGTAGATTAAAATGCCAAAGACCTTTGACTTTTTTTGCTCTATGAGAGATATTATTATAAATTTCAAAAGACGTGACCTTGAGGTTGGTTTTAAGTGACCTCAGTAATAATGACCTAGTGAATGTTCACAGTACCTCAGTTTGTGCTGTTAACAGTGTATCTGTTTCGTTTATGTCAGATTGTCAACAGTATTCTAAATCACCTTGTTTATATATGCATACGTATATTTATTCATACACTATGTAAACTTCACTGTTTACTTTACACATTAATAAACATATATATATAGGAAGTATTACATTAAAGATAACTTATCGGTTTATGTAACGGTTTGTTTTCTTCCCTTCATTGTTATTTTTATAGTAACTATACAACCAAAATAAAGTTGTTTTTTTTAATTTCGCTCGAAGTTACACGAGGGCTATCTGCGCTAGCCGTCCCTAATTTAGCAGTGTAAGACTAGAGGGAAAGCAGCTAGTCATCATCACCCACCGACAACTCTTGGGCTACTCTTTTACCAACGAATAGTGGAATTGAGTGTACATTATAGCGCCCCTACGGCTGAAAGAGCGAGCATGTTTGGTACGACAGGGATTCGAACCCGCGACTCTCAGATTACGATTCGAGTGCCTTAACCACCAGGCCATTCCGCGACCGAAATGGAAGTTTTAAGACATAAGCTTCATGAATTCTTTGCGATGTTGGGTTTAAACGTTAAATATAAGCACATAAAATGGTAATACTGTGTAATCACTTTTGTAACTTAAGAAACAAATCACATCAATGTTTTAATTCAACTAGCTAAGACGTCGAGTCAGTTATTTAAAATTGGTAATAATCATTTTTAACACGATGAATACATATAATGTATTCAGTTTAATTTTGAATTAACCAGCTTTGTCTTAGCCATCACTTTCAATTTAATAATACCAACACGTTGATTAATGAAATTGTTACCTTTAATTAAATACAGTTATAACATATCCAAAAGACTGACAGAACGAAGGAAAGGATAATATAATAAACTTTCCTAACGAATAAATATATTTACAGTTTATAATATTCTCACAAACCAAACTCATAAAAGTTTGACAAATCTCTTTTGGGTGAAAAAAAAACAACATCTTCATATAATAATTGTAAGGACATTATTAAACGTAAGGACTTATAAATATTTATTTAGTAAGTGAACAGATTTACATTTCTACGTGTACGACTTAATGATAGGAAAACCTTACGTACAGTTTAAGAATAACCATAAATATCGTAGTGTTAATGTTAATACGGCAGTAATGTAATGTTTGTTTGTTTTGGAATTTCGCACAAAGCTACTCGAGGGCTATCTGTGCTAGCCGTCCCTAATTTAGCAGTGTAAGACTAGAGGGAAGTCAGATAGTCATCACCACCCACCGCCAACTCTTGGGCTACTCTTTTACCAACGAATAGTGGGATTAACCGTCACATTATACGCCCCCACGGCTGGGAGGGCGAGCATGTTTTGCGCGACGCGGGCGCAAACCCGCTACCCTCAGATTACGAGTCGCACGCCTTACGCGTTTGGCCATGCCAGGCAATATTGTAATGAAACGCCTAATATTATTTTCACAAAAGCCATGTTAATAGACGGAAATTATAAATAATTATAAAATTAAAACATTAGTAACGCAAATGTTAATTCTATTAATAAACAAAAACTCATGCTAGTACAGCGGTAAATCGACGAACTTAAAACGCTAAAATCAGGGGTTTGATTCCCCTCGGTTGGCTCAGCAGATAGCCCGATGTGGCTTTACTAAAAGAAAAACACATTAATCAAAATTTGTTCCACAACCTATTTTACCAGTTGTCACGAACAATCTGACGTATTTTTGGCTGTTTTGTATTCACTCAGAATGTTTGAACGATTGGTTAGGAGATAATTCGTGATATGACAAATATTATGTTTACCCGGCAATGGAGTTATTTAAATTATAACACATGTGCTAACATTTCGCCATAGTTTCTTCGTCTGATTTTCGTCAGAAATAAAAAGAATAACGAGTTATACGACGAGAATGAAGTAGAGGATAGAACCTTATCAACGTGTGTTAATTTATATTACTTAGGAAAACGTGTTAAACGTATGTTTTTTTTGTTTTTGAAATTATCACAAAGCTACTCGAGGGCTATCTGTGCTAGCCGTCCCTAATTTATCAGCGTAAGACTAGAGGGAAGGCAGCTAGTCATCACCACCCACCGTCAACTCTTGGGCTACTCTTTTACCAACGAATAGTGGGATTGACCGTCACATTATAATGCCCCCACGGCTAAAAAGGCGAGCATGTTTGGTGCGACGGGGATGCGAACCCGCGTCCCTCAGATTACGAGATTACCCACAGGCCACGCTTGGCCATGCCGGGCCCTAGACGTATGTCAGAAATACCACTTCGTTTAATGACGTCAGTAAAAACCCGGATGTAGTTATAATTAATTCTAAAATTACAATTGCTGATGTAACTGGTCCTACGCTACTTTCATACACGCTTTGTGCTATTAAACTGAATGTCAATAATCATTTATCATGAATATTTAATTATGAGCGAAAGATAAATGTGTCATTTTACATATTGCTAACAAAATGTCGACATCTATGAAAAATAAAAACATATATTCCCTGAATCTTACGTTTAAGACACAACTTATTTTTTGCCCAGATTTAAAAACGGCTATCTAACTAACGGTTTAGAGTAACGGACCACAATTATCAATAATACATCATTAGTTGAATTTCAAATATGTCTATAATACGATTAACAAGCTGTAGGCCTTATGTGTTATGATTAATTAACGCGTCCAACTTCGTGATACGTAGAACGACCACTTATTGTAATTGTAATACAAAACGATTAGGGTTACTATTTGTTTATTTATTTCCACCTAAAATTATAAATTAAATTTTTATAATTTAATAATCACTAAAATATGCAGTCACGTTAAAAACGTATAGTTAACTTGTTTTATTGGGGCCCGGCACGGCCAAGCGTGTTCAGGCGTTCGACTCGTAATCCGAGGGTCGCGGGTTCGACTCCCGGTTGCACAAAACATTCTCGCCCTTTCAGCCGTGGGGGCGTTATTATGTTACGGTCAATTCCACTATTCGTTGGTAAAAAAGTAGCCCAAGAGTTGGCGGTGGGTGGTGATGACTAGTTGTCTTTCCTCTAGTCTTACACTGCGAAATTAGTGTTAGGTGCGATAGGGATTCCAACCCGTGACCCTCAGGATTACGAGTCGAACGCTTTCAGAATATTTTAACCTTTAAGAAAGAAACTTTTAATCAGTTATGGTTTCTTAGAAAATAGTGTTGTAGTTGTCAGTTGCCAATATTTCTATATAATACACACAAATTATTCAGCATGTGACGCCAAAACTGAATATTATAATAACGTAGTATGAATAATAATACACATATTTACACATGTGTATTATACTTGTATAATGCATGTGTAACTATATAAATATATATGTTTGAATGTTCGTTTATATTCAATAATGGATTCAAGGAAACTGAAGAGATGCAATAACACTTACATTATATTATATGTATGTGTTTAAATATCCCATGTATACAAACAATAATACATTAGAATAATACCTATTCGAGTGCTCGCGAGAAGAACAGAGCTCGTGCTCTAAGCTGGAGAACTCTAGGGTTACATCTTAACCTCCTGTGTGTTTGTGAGTCGAAAACAGAATCATTTAAAGGTCTTCAATAACATTAAGAGAGAATGAGACAGTAAGAAAACAAAGTACCTTATTAAGTAGCTATCTAAGGTAGAACATGAAAAATAGATTAGATTATTCAGGCAGAAGGCTGATTGTAGCACCAGTAAACAAACTGTCTTCTATTTCCTGTGAGAAATCTTGTCTTCATGAAATGTGTCAGCAACAAGGATTGTCAACTATTATATAACAAGAGAAACAACAAGGATTGTCAACTATTATATAACAAGAGAAATAGTTGTTATGTTATCATAAAGTAAGTCTCTTTGGTGAATTGATGATAGACTAAATTGATGGTAGACTAAATTTGTGTATGTTTGTTTTTTGTAATAAGAAACAATTTCAGAAGTTCAGGGCTCTTATGTGGGTTTGTGTGGATTTTTTACAGCAAAGCCACTTCTTATCTGCTCAGCCCACCGAGGAGAATCAAACCCCTGATTTTAGCGTTGTAAATCCGTAGACTTACCGTTGTACTAGCGGGGGCCAGGGTCCATATAATTAAATATATCCACTACAATATATACGTAGATATATTTTTATTTCCGCGTTATAAAAGTGGTCTTACCTGGCTCAAGCGAAAATTGAGTAACTGTTGGGTGGTTATAAAAGGAATGTTACTTTGTTTTACAGATAGGTTCAACAAGGATATGTCTTGCTTATAGAGTAATATTATTCAGTGTAATGAATTGCATATAACACAAATACCTTTATGATACTTCAGGATATTACTCCCTCATTGTTGATTATGAATTACAAACATAAATTTGTACACGAGATGAGTCATGGTGGACCATGGACTCTGAAATAAAAAAAGTTAATCTCACTTTGTTAATTATCTGAGAGGAAAGATAATACTTTATCTTAACAAGGCAAGGTTTCACAACAGTGCGATATTAAATTAACCAATAATTTCCCTAACACTATCCCATCAACCAAACATGCTCGCCCTTTCAGCCGTGGGGGCGTTATAATGTGCGGTCAATCGTACTATTCGTTGATAAAAGAGTGGCCCAAGAGTTAGCGGTGGGTGGTTATGACTAGCTGCCTTCCCTATAGTCTTACGTTGCTAAATTAGGGACGACTAGCGCAGATAACCCTCGTGTAGCTTTGCGCGAAATTCAAAACAAACGAGACCAAAACAAACCCTAACTCTATACAGACTGATAGCTATTATGCCTGTCGCCTACTTCTAGAACATAACAGAAAATTTAGTCTCTAACACAATTTTATTTTCAATGCCAGTCCATTCTGGTTTAATGTATACAAATATAATCAGTGAATGACTGAAGAGCATAAATACAACATTATTTATAACCATTATTTATAAAAGAAACAGGATAATTAATCTTTATTATGTAGTTATTAAATCATTTTATTTTTTTAAGGAGTTTCCTGTTTCTATAAGCTTTAAACCGTTATTTTGGATATCATTGTAAGCTCCGTATGTTTGACTACTAGTTATATATTCGTGTTTTAAATTGCGAACCTAAGATATTGCAATTGTGTTTATTTAATTAAGTTTAACATTCGTTGTTTTTAATGTCTATCCAAACACATACTTTCATTATGACGTATGCCCACTTCGCATAATATTAATAACTTTCACAGGCGTATCAAGTTTCTTGCTACGAAACTGGTGCTGTTAACATCTCAGTCTAGGGACAGTTTTACGTGTAAAATTTGAAAATCGTTTTATGAAATATTTTCATTTGAATTATTTGACTTGACTTCATGATTTTATTTGATATTTCTTATCAGAGAACTTAAAGATATTAATATAATTATTGTATGTAATTTTTCTATTATTATGCGAACGTGAATACAGCTGTCGAGTACTCTATACTAAAATGAATTTGAAATGTAACCACGCCATTTGAATCGATATCCTCAAGTCTAGTCATTCTCTGTCTGACAACCGTGCATCATGATAGCAATACTACACCATTGTTTCCATTTTTAAACCCTCCTTAGTAATGTCACAAGCACACTTCTCCTTTCTACAGATTTTAGATAGGTCAATCAGTGTCATTGTCAATAGTACAATTGCACAAAACATCCGTAGGTGCTGCATCTGGTTAACTAACTGGTATATTTCTTTATGTAGTCAATATTTGAAATGCAATGGTGTGATAGCAGCTTCTGTACAAATAACTTGAGTTGTTTTTGCAGTTATTAATTATATTGTTTACGTGCATACTGTTGTTTGTGACAAGTTGATGACAATCTTTGAACTAACTTTATTTTTGAAGATTCTTATTTGTTATAAGAAACAACACTTTTCTCACGATGGTTGTGATCTGGTTCTTAGTAAGATTCTTTCTTGGTCTGCTTGGTCAATTAAGATGATTTATAACCCTTTGTTTTCGAATGTTATTAAATACAAGTGATATCCCCGATATAAGTTTAAAATCCCTTTAGTATAGCTTGTTTAGTGAGATCATCCGATCTAGTGTTCAATCTTCTCAAGTTTCCAGGAACTCTGTAATGATGTCTCTCACTGCTACTCTTCCAGATCCAACTATGGGAATGTTTGAGTTTTAATATATACTTGTTCCTCTATCTTTCCAAAAGTGATTGTAAATGTTATCATTATGGATCAATTTGCTGCTCAAGTCCTCTTAAGTAACCACAGAAACCACAATTAATAATATTTCCAGCACTTCTTTCTTCTATATTCTACGAGCAATATTAAGAAAGTTTCAGTTTTCAGTTTCTTTCATTTCTTGGTCTCCATCTCAACCATCATTCTTCAAATAGCTGAGTTACATGCACGTAACTATCAGCCATCGAAGACAACTTGTCCACTTGGGTAATTCCATAATATGCTAATTTCGGCTAGGTTACTGGTTCAATGATTCCAACATTCAGATGGTGCAAGTCTCATGATTTAATTAACATGATTTTGCACAAACTGGTCAAATTCCTTTTTTCTGTTTTTGTTGTATTGAATTCATGTTCTCTTTAAATCAGTCTAACAAACGGTTTGTCGTAGTTAATATGAAATTCTCGATCCCTTTGAAAGGTTTTAATGTGTCTGAGGAACATCAAAGCAGATATGATCTTGATATAGTGTGTCCTGACAAAGGTGTCATCCTTACATCCTGGTAGATCAAATAATTGTGGTGCTACACTCATGACACTTCTCCTGATAGATTCAGTTTCCTTGGATAAAGACACCACGTCCTTTAAATCAAGAACTAGACAATCTTAAACAATAATTTTGGTTTCACCTATCACAGTAAAAGCTATCTCCAAGTGTACTCTTAATATATATTTAACAAAATGCATCTTTGAAACACGTTTCAGGTTTCTTATGGATGTTCCAGTTCTAGATAAGTAGACATCCTATTCTCATTATTCCCATAGAACCATATAACATCTCAAATATTTCCTATGATTAAATCTTTGTGGTTCTAATCTGCTCTTAGAATTTGAATATAATACATTATAGCCAGAAATTATGCCATCAATATAGATGCTGTACGGGACCTAGCCACAAATGAGGGGTCATATTGATATTTCTCAAAATAAAGGCCTTATTTTGTGAAAACACTTTTAAAACACCCCATTGGCTCAGTGGTATGTCTGCGGACTTACAACGCTAAAACAGGGTTTCGCTACGCGTGGTGGACAGAGCACAGATAGCCCATTGTGTAGCTTTGTGCTTAATTGAAAATAACAACAACACTTTTAAGACAGCATTTAAATAGGTTTATGTAATGTATCGAACATATAAAGAATAAAACTATCAGATTCTTGTGATAACTGTGAAAATTATAGAAGTATATTAAAATATACAGACGCAATAAACTGCACATTCTACTGGTTCACTTGTAACTAAATAGTTCATTTAAGATTATTATTAAACAACAACATTTTGTCGATCGCCAAACCATTAGAAATGTGTGTGTGTGTTTTATTATAACAAAACCACATCGGGTTACCTGTTGAGCCCACCAAGAGAGAATCGAACTCCTGATTATAGCGTTGTAAATCCGTAGACTTACCGTTGTACTAGCCGGGGACTAAACTGCTGTCAATACACTGTACTTTACAAATATCATTTCTTATACTCTATAATAGAAACTTGTCTTCAATTGTATGAGATTGTGAAAAACAAATCAGATGTGTAAATACTGAACTTTACTCTACAATAGAGAAGCGATAAAACAATGTTTTCTTTTATTTCTTTAAACAAGGCCCAGCCTGGCCACGTTGTTAAAGATTTTGACTCGTAATCTGAGGGCCGCGGGTTCGAATCCCCGTCCCAACATATCTTACACGCTCGCCATTTCAGCCATGGGGGCGTTATACGTGACGCTCAATCTCACTATTCGTTGATAAAAGTGTAGCCCAAGAGTTGGTGGTGGGCGGTGATGACTAGCTGCCTTCCCTTATACTGCTAAATTAGGGACGACTAGCGCAGATAGCCCTGGTGTAGATTTGCGCGAAATTTAAAACACATCAAACCAACAGATGAGTTGAGTCGATAGAAATACCACCATTATTTACGGAGATTTCTGTTATGGTCAAAACGGAATTGCGTAAATGACTACTTTATAGATTCTTCCACAACTACGATAATAAATTTCATAAATCTAAAAAAGTATGTACGTTTTGTTATGATAAAAAATGTAGGTGATTTTCTACATTCTCTATGCATACAAATATATTTATAACTATCTATGTGTATGCCTTTATATTTAGATGTCGTTATCTATGTATGTGGGCGTTTGTTTGTTTCTTTGAATTAAGTACAAAGCTACACAAAGCTTTGCCCACCACGGGTATCGAAACCCAGTTTCTAGCGTTGTAAGTCCTCAGACATGCCGCTCTGCCACTGGACTGTGCGCATGTCTACTACTTTTAATTTGAGTGCAGCATGTTCACCTTATTAATTTTTTTAATGAATAAATAAAATATACATTCAAACTTTCAAGTTATGCACTGTTTTATTTTTCTCGTGCAATATTTCTGTCAAATCAAAATCTCACCACAGAAAGGGTGAAGTTATAAATAGGGTATGTTATGCCCTTTTCTTTCAACAGGAGCTACAAATCTTATTTTAATGTTGATCTCAGATGGAGAAAGAAGGCATATATCAATGTATTATTCGTTTTTTAAATCGAAGAGTCTCAGTATAACCCGATTTCGTATGAAATCGATTTCCATCATAATGGAAACAACAGTAGCAGAAACAGAAATACATATGGGAAATACCATAATCCGCAATAATAGAGTTGATTTTTTGGACTAAAAAAAAAGTCCAGTTCTATATTCTATCTGTTTACAACAACCAGTTTCTAAAGCTAGTCTGTCAAAATGTGCACGAGGTACAGTTAATATTTTGTGATACCTAACTCACTAATGTTATTTCGACGATTGATAAATGTGCACGTGGTACAGTTAATATTTTGTGCTACCTAACCCACTAATGTTCTTTAGACGATTGATAAATGTGCACGTGGTACAGTTAACATTTTGTGCTACCTAACCCACTAATGTTCTTTAGACGATTGGTAAATGTGCACGTGGTACAGTTAATATTTTGTGCTACCTAACCCACTAATGTTCTTTTGACGATTGGTAAATGTGCACGTGGTACAGTTAATATTTTGTGCTACCTAACCCACTAATGTTCTTTTGACGATTGATATTTGCCTTCTTTCGAAAGGTATTATTCTGTATATTTGTATCTAATCCGTAATGTAATTTCTTTGTCTTTTCTTACCTAAAAACATGGACAAAAGTGGATCGTGTCTTTCAGATACAGTTTAAATGATGTTAAAAATACGCTGGGTAATATTCAGCATTAATCTAAAGTTGAAAGGTTATGCAAAAATCTGAAGTTTGAATCTTCATATATTTAGAAAATCAGTACAGTTTTAATCTTGGAGATTGCGGAAAATTATAACCTGAAGGATGGACACAATCAGAGAAAATTAGCAGTGGCTCTGTGGGTAACGTGTAATATATTGGTAAACCTTCCCACTTATGTACTAATAATTTCAACCATTATTTAAACTGTGTTGATGATGTCTTATATGGTTTGTATTTAGTGAGATATCAACCCAATGCAGTTAACAATAATATTGTATTTTTAATGTTACTTTTACATGAATAATAATTTAGTCTAATACATAAATATATATATTTTGTTTTGTGTGGGAAGAAACGTGTCAACAGGCAAACAATCCATGTATATAGATAGTATGAGTAATCGTACGCTAATCTATCATTAATGTTAAAATAGTTTTTATTTTCGTAACTCAGAATTAGGCTTTTATTATTATCATAATCACTATTAAAACGTATAATTAAGTCATTCACAACTCATCTTATGGCTATAGATAAGCGCTTATACAAATACAATTAAGTCTTATTAAAACCAGTTGGAATTATGTTTTTAACAATACTACGTTTACCTCTAGCATTAGTTAACTGGATAAACAGTTTCACCGTGATTCCTTGATATTTGTACGATATAAACTTAAGTATGTCGTGTGTGTGAAACATGAAGGCTTTCTGAAAAGGATTGGGTTTATCCGTCGATGAGCAAAATAAGAAAAGATATGGTATCTATAAAGAAAAACATAAACATTCAGTTCACATCAGAAAACAAAGCAGAAACTATAAATAGATAACACTTGCTTTGTTCTTGTACACTGGAAAACAATAAAACATAACGGCGATACGTTTTGTTAGTTGACGAGACTTTAGTGTTCGAACTGGAGACTTCTAAACACTAAAACTAAACTTTAACTTCAGAGGGGGAGTCTTTACTTTAGTTTTTTTACAGAAATATTATTTTCTATAAAAATATTTTAAAGTAGAAGAGTTTGCTTTATATAAAATGTAGGGTTTTATTTTAGTCACTTGTTTATTTGTGCTAATGTGCAAAGGTATATTTATTTGGTTTTCTTCGTTGTGCACACCGCAGATACTGAATAGTGATTTCTGGCGTTGAGGGCTATCTGCACTAGTCATCCCTACTTAAGCAGCGTAAGAGTAGAGATAAGGCAGCTAGTCTTCATCAACCACCGCCAACTCTTGGGCTACTCTTTTACCAGCGAATAGTGGGATTGACCGTCACATTATAATACTCTTACAGCTGAAAAGGCGAGTATGTTTGGTGTGACGGGTATTCGAATCTGCAACCCTCGGATTACGAGTCGTATGCCTTAACCAACTGGCCATGCCAGGCCCAGTTGCACGTATTTATATAATTCTTTTGATGAAATACTTAGTTATGTGTATTAATGACTGTATGAAGTTACTGTGATACTAATTATTTAATTATTATGTAATTAGGCAAGTAAGAAACTGGCTAAACATAAATGTTCAAACAGTATAGTTGTTCACTCGGTTCTGTGAAGTACTTTCTTAAATTACAGTTTCATTCCACTATTTAGTATATGTGTACATTTATAAAAGGTTATTGGTAGTAATATATATTCAGTGTTGATATTTCTTTATATGCACTTTTGATACCTAAAAATATATATAAAAATACAGATATATTTATTTGACATCTATACAAGTTTCACGAAACAGTTTGCTCCACTCATTAAGTTTTCTACAGTTTATTAGTGTCCCAAGAAACACTCGTACGAATTATCTTGTTTTTGACCTCATTTGCAACGGTAATTTTCTTGGCATATTTGCTTAAACGAAGGTCACAAGCCTAAAACTTGTATAAACATTTGGCGAGCATATAAATTTGAAATGTCCTTATATTCTACTGTCTGTGTTTTTTTAAACATATATTGGCACTGTATTATGAATATTTATATCATGGTAATTATTCAGATGAGAAAGATACATTCTGGTGTCAGCAGAGAGAACGACATATTGGATTTCGGGACTACAAGCTGTGTCCCTTGGAGACACATTGCTTTGTTTTGAAATTCAAGCTCACGTTACAATGTCGAACACTTTGAATCAAAAGAGTGAATCTTGATTTCCCAGCTGACGCGAGATAAAACGCAGTCGTGATAGTAAAGAGGTTCATTTCTATGGAAACTTAACACGCGACTTCACAATACTGCTAAAGTCCCACGTGACAGATAAGGGACACGTTTGTTTTGTAGAAATAAATAAACATTTAAATCAAGTGTACCGGAGATTGGAATATAGAAATATCTGCAGTTTGTATATAATGTTTAAATAAGCAGAGAGTGTGTGCTTCTCTTAGAGCAAAGCCACATTGAGCTATCTGCTGAGTCCACTGAGGGGAATCGAACACCTGATTTCAGCGTTGTAACTCCGTAGACTTTGCGCCGAAACAGCGGGAGGCATAAAAGAAGAGAGACGTGCAGTTCAAAAACAAATAATTACTCATGAATTTATTCAGCGCTAAAAATATTATTAGTGCTCAGTTTATATGCTCAACACTTGTGTGTGTTACAATTTATACTAAAAGTACTGTAGGAGAAGCTCGAGAACACATTGGCTCAAGGTTCTTACAATTGAACACATTGGCTCAAGGTTCCTACAATTGCTACGATGGGTTTGAAGTACAGTTGAATACCTCTGAATAAACACAAAAAAAAAAAAACAAAGTTAATACATATGGTAAGTCTTCAAATTTATAACATCAGAAATTAGATTTCTCACATCAGATAACCCGATGATAACTTGTTTTTAGTAAACCTTAACTGTTATTATAGACAGAGAATGTTTTCTTGTTCAATTCTTATAAACTTCATGTATATTGCAACTCAACTTGAAGGATAATTTTCAAAGGATCCTGGCAAAGCAAACATGAAACACGTGAAAGGACGTGAATTTTAACTGTGTAACACATACAGACAGTTGTCCAAATAAATATAGAAGTATGGTTGTTTGTTTTGGTTTTTTTCATTTCATGAGGGCTATCTGCGCTAGCCAGTTCCTAATTTAGCAGCGTAAGATTAGAAGGAAGGTAGCTAGTCGTCATCACCCACCGCCAACTCTTTGGCTACTTCTTAAACAACGAATAGTGGGATTGACCGTCACTTATAATTCCTCCCACGGCTGAAAGGGCGAGCATCTTTGGCGAGACGAGGATGCGAACACGCGACCCTCAGATTACGAGTCGCACGCCTTAACACACTTGGCCATGCCGGCCCTAATATAGACGTAACCGTAATCAAGATATGGACACAAAACATATATAATTAATGATTACAAATAAACTTTTAGTCTTAAAACATAGCTTAAACAAATATTTTTGAGACAAACAAAATATTCTGTTTTTAATATCCAGTTTCTTCTTCGACTTGTCATCTTCTTCTTAAACACAAGATTTTTTGAGCCAATCAAAATATTCTGTTTTTAATGTCCAGTTTCTTCTTCGACTTGTCATCTTTTTCTTAAACACAAGATTTTTTGAGCCAATCAAAATATTCTGTTTTTAATGTCCAGTTTCTTCTTCGACTTGTCATCTTTTCTTAAACACAAGATTTTTTCAAAATATTCTGAGCCAATCAAAATATTCTGTTTTAATGTCCAGTTTCATCTTCGACTTGTCATCTTTTTCTTTTCTTAAACTTAAACACAAGATTTTTTTAAACACAAGAACCAATCAAACTATTCTGTTTTTAATGTCCAGTTTCTTCTTCGACTTGTCATCTTTTTCTAAGAGGCAATCCTGTTAATCACAACACAAACACTACAATATTCGAAATTCTAGAATATTTATTTGTAAATTCAATCAATTTTCGTCTGCGTTTTGATTTTCCTTTTAAGCAGTTTTCTTTTTGAATTTTTCTGCACGTAAACTTGAAGTTTTGCTCAGTGACATAAAACTGAGGTGAAATCAAATAAACTTTATAATGTCACTATGAATATAACTAGACTAAAAGTAGTTTTTATTCGTTAAATTAAACACCTGTGGTCCAGCATGACCAGATGGGTTAAGGCGTTCGAATCGTAATCTGAGGGTCGCTGGTTCGAATCCCCGTCGCACCAAGTATGCTTGTCTTTTCAGCTGTGGGGGCGTTATAATGTGACGGTCAATCCCACTATTCGTTGGTAAAGAGTAGCCCAAGAGTTGGCGGTGGGTGGTGATGAATAGCTGCCTTCCCTCTAGTCTTACACTGCTAAATTAGGGACGGCTATTGTAGATAGTCTTCGTGTAGCTTTGTGCTTAATTCAAAACAACAACAACAACAGAGAAGATAATTGAATGGTGAGATGGAAGTGTAGTACTTTGACAACAACAACGAAACGAGTAGAGAAGCATACATGTATGTTACTTTGGAATTCTAGGGTGTATGAAAACGTAAAGGGACAATAATAGAAGTGAAGGGACATGATTCTGGAAGAAAGTAGTTCCCGGAATTCTGGGGATCAGACACAGTTGCTCTATTGGTTACGAGTGAGTCCGGCACAATGTAAACCTTCTTAACAAACATGTTACTGGTTCATAGCTGTACGTTAAGTTACTACGTAAGTTTCAAATATTTTTTTAAATAGCCGTTATGATTATTATAGTTACTGAATATAGGTAGGTTAAGAATATAAAGAAAATATATAAAAGAGATAATAAGAGAAAGCTCAATATAATAGTGGTAAAATGGTGTATTTGCACAATGGGTAATTGAGTCTCAAATCTATCAGTTCTCGAAGCGACTTTTCCAATATCATAAAAGAATGTTGTTTTGAATTTCGCGCAAAGCTACTCGAGGGTTATCTGACCCTAATTTAGTAGTGTAAGATTAGAGGAAAGGCAACTAGTCATCTCCACCAACTCTTGGGCTACTCTTTTGTCAATGAATAATGGGATTGACCATGGCATTATAACATCCCCCCGGTCGAAAGGGCTAGAATGTTTTGGAGCGACCGGGATGCGAATCCGCGACTCTCAGATTACGAGTTGCACGCCTTAACTCACCTGGCCATGCCGGGCCCCATAAAAAAAAAATGTGGTTTAGCATATATTCTAATTTTAAAATATTTGATTTGAATTAAAGTTTATCTAACCCTAAATGTGTAATTATTTGTTAGTTACCTATTCAGCTTACTTACAATTTCTGGGATGTTGCCCATCAAATGTATTTAATGTATCCTTTAAAATATTGAGAAATAAACATTAAAAACAGGAAACTTATACCCTAATTAAGTGCATATTTTTCTATATATAAATGAAGTTTTAGTGATAAATAGAACAAAACAACAAGACTGTTCACTTTGCTGAATTACAAAAAATATTTATTTTTGTTAAGCTATTGATATTAAATTTGAAATTGACCAATCAAATCTTTGGATTCTCTGAAATAAGTTATTTGTGTCAGTATCAAACCCAAATCAAAAGCATTCAAAGCAAATATGTTTCCCTTTTTAATCTGCATGTTTCATCGAATAAAAACTTATAATTCTAAACAACTTGTGATATTCTACATAAATTATAATTCTGATGATCGTCGTTAAATGTCTGTAAACATCCTGAAACATATCTAGTGTAAGTTTATTTTATTTGATAAATAACATAGTAAATAATGCGCAATTCTAGCACAATTTTTTTTTCTTATTTTTAAGGAAAATTGAAAGGAAAATAATCAGAAAATTTTTATAGTATTAGAAACATACTTCAGAAAGATTTTAATTTTTTTTTTGCAAAGGTTATTTTTGGGTCATCTTTAAATCTAACAGTTAACATTTTGTATCATGATTATATATCGATTTTCCATATTTATATTAATATTCAAGAAGAAAACACTTAACAAAGAATGAAGAATTCATATTGGATATACATCAAGATGACATAAATTACCCAATGAGATACGTTACAGACATGTAATTTAAAACAATGAACGTGGAAATGTTGTTATCTGTGAATTTTACTTGAGGTCCACTTCAGTGATTCACAAAGATTTAGGGTTACCTTCCTACGACTTGCCCTTCTGCACAACAAGTTGTAAAAGAATCACCCTGATTGAAACTTACGGTTTCAACGACATGACAAAACGAATTTGACAATACACTGTAAATATGAACTTTCGGCATAATATTAATGTAGTTTTGTTGTTTTTAAAAAATACAAGCCTAGTAGATAAAGCAGAACCAGTTTCCAACTAATCAAATACTTTGGAGACAAACTAAGTACCCATGAAAATGATTCATTCAGGGCACTCAAGAATGATAGTTCGATTCATAGACTCAGATAATTGACTTTCACGACCACCTGGTGCTTAACAACTCATAATACTGAAATCTTTGATATTTTTTCTATTTCTTTTTTTCTGGATTTCAAGATATGACTCTAATCGATTTTCCAGGAGCCGTACTTGAAACAGTGCTAGTTGTCACACTGGAGTGGAAATCTTGCCTCGATCACTTATTGTAGCAACTCGATGCTGAAAGAAACATAGGTATTAGTATGAACTCAATATATTCAACTTAAAATGATACCTAAGTCAGAATTTATTATTCTCTATTAAATGAATAATAGTTGCTTTAACAGATATATATACAAATCAATTGAGTAATTGTTTGCAAATTAATTAATTAATCATATTGTTTTTGCTTAGAAATATTTATTTAACAATATTCTCCCATCAAGGCTTCTCCATTGTTCTAACTATATATAAAATCGGTAGTAACAATATTGTAATTTTAATAGAAACTATTTAATAACTGATAAACTGTTAAGAACGTTTTAGGTATGTATTTAGATATGCTATGTATTACTTATAAAACAAAATCCCGTTCAAACTTCAACTTGTCAAGCTACAAGTTTACACAGAACACATTATATACAAAACGTATGAAGTTAGGATGGTGAATTTTATAAACGATCAATATTATCATTAGAGTACTAATATTATTGTGCACTTTATTAGCTGTCATCTACTGAAACGCAAGCCTAGAACTTTTGGAATGAGTAATTCCACGTAAAACTATGGCTGTGTGACGCATTATCAACAGAATATCCTTCCTTCTCCAGTGTGATTGACATCTTTAATAAAAAAGGTTTTGATAACACAAATGTTGAACTATTCACTGAAGGCACTTACGTCTCATTCTTTTTCATTATCAACATACGTAACTAGTGCTTTATAACTATCGCTGGTCTCCATTTTTTTACCTTCACTAGAAAATGGCTTCCTTTTCACAGGTAAAGTTGATAAAATAGGCTTAGCGTTAAAACCGTATTTTACGTAAGCATTTAGAAGTAAGAGAATATGATAAGAATTTTGTTAAATATTAATTCGCTATTACTTTATAATATAGATCTAGAGATTTGACCAGAATGTTTTACGTGTTTTGTTACAGTACGTTTTTTTACTATTAAGATGGAATGCACGTACACTTATTGTTGTCAAAATGAGAAATGTGTGATACATAAAACATGCACATGGGTAATTTCTATTATACGACAGGTTCTGTGAACATCGTGATAGATTTATTAGAACGTAAGCAATTTTTTTCAAACACCTGGAAAACGATTATGAATTCTTTATTTCCTTTATCACAACAAAACCTAACCGAAGCATAAATAATGATAAAATATAATATTAAATGAGCATGTGTTTAGTTATTCCTGCTCTTATATTAATAACCTTCGTAAAGCGACATGGCATGTTCTCGATGAATTTGTTGATGTTATCCACAGTGATTTCATTCCAACTTGTCGCTAGGAGGCGCTACAAGTAGCTAGTTATGGATGGTTTTAGCAGGTTTTTTTTTGGGTTTTTTTGGCTCATTTCTGTTCAGCATTTCTCAATGAGATTGCAATCTGGATACTTTGCTGGATATGGCAATTTTGTAATATCCTCCTGGTGGAGATAATCATGTACAGTACGCACATTGTGGATAGTAGCATTGTCGTCATGGAAGACAAAGTTATTGTCCAACTTTTCCCAAACATATGGCCAGAAATATCGCCTACGTGTAATTTTTATAGTAGGGACGATTGACGCTTTCTAGTAGGATATGAAGAGCAGTTTTTACACCGTTATTAATAGCTGCTCAAACATGTACTGCACCACCTACTTTAGGAAAGATTGTCTTTTTGTTTATTTGTTTCTCAAGCAAACAACCAAATTCTACAATTAGCTTAAACAAGCCAGAAACAGGACTCATCTGAAAAGATGGCACGTCGCCAGTGTTCTAACTGTAAGTTAACGAGCTAATTTGCTCAAGTAATTCAATTACGACAATGACTTCTGACTATTATTGGTTTATAGACAGCTATTCTTGCAAAATAACCTTGTTTGATTATTCTTCTATTCGCTTTATTCTCATATGAATGGATTCATGCCATCCTGTTGTAGATTTTGCAAAACCTTTTTTATCTTGACATGTTAACCTAATCAAATCAAGGTCATCTACAGCAGTAGTTCTTTTTCAGGGGGTGGGTGGGGTGTCTACCTGTGAACATTACTAAAAAAATGTTTCAAGTAGTTCAATGAAATTCCAGGATTATTGACAACTTTATACTAGGAAACCTTACAATTCTGACAATATCCATTTGCTTCGTACGATTCCTGGACAGTCGAACAATTTAAAGCCATACATCTTGTTGTATGTTACAGAGCATGATTACGGAACAGAGCGTTGATCCGTTTCGAAAATGATTAAACCAAACCTACACCATTATATGCAAAACAGATGTGTATAAACAACTAATACAGATCACAATAACAACTCGCAGATGTTTGTCCAACCACACGCTACCTTCTCTGTTACAAGTGTGGTATTTGCTCAATAACTACTCCATGCATGTAGAAAATAGCATTAATATAGAACAGTATCCAAATACTTTATCGAAGACGGCTGGCCTGGCATGGCCAAGCGCGTAAGGCGTGCGACTCGTAATCCGAGGGTCGCGGGTTCGCGCCCGCGTCGCGCTAAACATGCTCGCCCTCCCAGCCGTGGGGGTGTATAATGTGACGGTCAATCCCACTATTCGTTGGTAAAAGAGTAGCCCAAGAGTGAGCGGTGGGTGGTGATGACTAGCTGCCTTCCCTCTAGTCTTACACTGTTAAATTAGGGACGGCTAGCACAGATAGCCCTCGTGTAGCACCACCCACCGCCAACTCTTGGGCTACTCTTTTACCAATGAATAGAGGGATTGACCGTAACATTATAACATCCCCACGGGAGAGCATGCTTGATTTAACAGGGATTTGAAACTCGCCTTTCAGATTACCAGTCGAGCGCTTTAACCACCTGGTCATGCCGGGCCTGTTTGTTCTCTAAGTCTGTCTTTTGTATAATTCAGAAGTAATTAATACGCAACTGTAGTTTGCTGCTTCGTAAATTTTAGAAGTTTGATTTAGAGAACGAAGACTTCATTAATATGTAATAGTTTACTCGGGTCTCATTTAGATTAAAGAAATGGCCAACAACAGTTTTAGTCCTGAAAACGTCCTTATGTTTGTTACATCAGTTGAACAGTTAAATTATTAAGTGCAATCCCCTGAAAGAAAAAACTGCTTTAGGGTAAGGGTTACAAAAGGTAAGGGTTTACTCTAGACTGATTAATTTCCTTGTTGTTTTAACATATTATCTTACATATACGTCATGCTGATGTTTTCTATATTATACGTATTTTGATTCTTTAGTATTAAACATGTTACATATAAGTATACTTTGAGTGATGTTCAATTAGAAATTTAAATCATTTGTGTAAATATTAAATAAAATTCTGCTAAAATCAGAGATAACAAAACTGATAAGGTTTTATTTGTGTTTTTCTATAAGATTTGGAATACGATGTTAAAATTTATATTGCGTTTTATAAAACGTTGCGCTGCGGTACACACTAGGCTACTCTAGTATGTTTGTTTCTCGAATTTAGCAGTGTAAGACTAGAGGGAAGGCAGCTGGTTATCACTACTCATCACAAACTCTTGTGCTACTCTTTTACTAAAGAATAGTGGGATTGACTGACACATATAATGCCCCCACGGCTGAAAGAGTGAGCATGTTTGGTGCGACTGGGATTCGAACCCGCGACCCTCGGATTAGGAGTCGAACGTCTTAACCCACCTGGCCACGTCGGGCTCTGTTGTAGTAAAACAAATATTTTTGTTATAATTTTAACTGTATGAGAACAAACTCTGAGAATGCTCTTTTTTGACAACTATGACCTTACACGTTGAACCCGTAGGAATAAATGCATTATTTTTGTCCGTTGATGGAAGTAAAGAAACTCCATTATATCCCAATTTGCATTAACAACTTCACATAGAAATTTTGTTATTTAGCTCTAATATTCAGAAAATACAAAGAGGTTTTTTAGGTTCAATAAGGTAGTTATATATTACGCTATAGAAAATGCTATCTTCAACCTAACTTACAGTACCATACTTAGAATAATGAATAGCACTATTGTTGTATTTTACTTGTTATATTGTCTTATATACGTTGGTTACTGAATCCATTATAATGCAATGCGCTGAATATCGTATTACAATTTAGAAACACAAAAAAACAAATAAATTCCTGTTAGAAACTTCAATACAATCGTATGTTTTGTTTTGTTTTTAGGGTTAAGAAACTTCAATACAATCGCATGGATTCTTTTAGTTGAGAAACACCAATACAATCGTATGGTTTTTTTTAGGGTTAGGAAACTTCAATACAATCGTATAGTTTTTTTTAGGGTTAAGAAACTTTAATACAATCGTATGGTTTCTTTCAGGGTTAAGAAACTTCAATACAATCGTATAGTTTCTTTTAGGGTTAAGAAACTTCAGCATGAATAGAATAGATTAGGCTTGACTTCCAAGCTTAGTTATATAAATTTCTGTAAAATATTAAATGAAGGTTGGGAATTTGGTTGAAAAAAAATTTCGTTTAGGCTATCTAAAACAATAGTCTTATACATATCACTTTATATGGTTGTGTACTGACATTTAATATGCAAGAGTAAAATGCACTACACCTATTATATCATATTAAATTACTTAGAAAGCTAACGGATAAACAAGAAAATAAAATACACAAAATATTTTTCATAATTCCATTTGTATTAAAAATATTAATATTATCTCAGAATAAATTATCATATTCGATTTCTGAAATTATATATCTTTTATATATTTATCAGTCGAATAAGTCTTTTCTTGTATAATAGCAATGTAAAGTTAATGACAGTAAGGATATTTGTCCTTTACTTGTAATAAAACAAGTAAAACAGCACCGAAATAAGTACTTGTTTATATTATTGTTTTAAAATCTAACTATCCAAAATTTGTACAATGTTGTAAGTGACGAAATATTTCAGTATATTAAAGACTTTGCGTTCAAATAGTTTTGTCTTTAATACGTCAACAAAATGGCACATCCCACAAGAATAGCATGATTAAAAAATCCCATAAATGGGGTAAAAATTTCCCATAAAAACAAAATGATAAAAAGATCCTATAAAAACAAAGTGATTAAAAGCATTCAATAAGAATAATATGATAAAAACATTCCATAAGAACAACATGATAAAAAACATTCTTCTTTTACGTTTACATTGAACATGAAACATATAAACTCCATATTCCCACTTTAACAGTTACATCCCTGAGTTATACACGTTAAGTCTTACTAACAGTGACCTTATAAAATATACAGTTTATATTTACTGAGCAAATCTCCGTCGCACCAAACATGCTCGCCCTTTCAGCCGTGGGAGCGTTATTATTTTACAGTCATTCAAATATTCGTTTATAAAAATTAGCCCAACAGTTGGTGGTAAGTGATGATGACTTCGCTCTAGTCTTACACTGCTAAATTAGGGACGGCTAGCGCAGATAGCCCTGGTGTAGCTTTGCTCGAAATTCAAAACAAGAAGAGAGGGAATTGCTATTTATGGTAAAATGTTTTTTTTTATATCTAGGTACAAAGTGAACGATCGCTTATTCGTACGTTTTATCAAATGGATGAGAGGAAACACCTTAACAGTCCATCAGCAAGAAAACATACTTCAGTAACGCTATTTTTCTTTAGAAACGTGTCTAGTTCAGCGCACAAAAACCATGACAACAGAAACACACACTCGCAAGATAGTGTGTATGTATATCGAATAATATCTGAGTGATGGAAGGAAAGTAAATAATAGTCAGTGAACTGTGTGATAGAATGTTATATCTACCCTTCCCGCCATGCTTGACAACGCTTCCATTAAGGGGGTTTCCGCTGTTATATGGCTGTCATCTTCTTCGTGTTCAGGTTGGAGTACCAGTGGTCTTGCCTGCTTAAAGAAGTCGATCTGCGCGTATTCTGTCGGTCGGTCAGTGCGTCTGATAACAGCTGAAGTATGTGAAGTGGGCATGAAGAGCTCCGCATAAGTTATTTCTTGATTATCCTGGTGTAATACAATATATGTCTTATTAAAATATGCACGTTGATATACAAGTCATCTGTAGGTAAAAGGAACAAAAATATTATGTTGGAAATATGTCACTAAAACCAATGATTTGTATTTAATTAGGCAGGTTATAATTATGACAAGAACATTAAAACTCTTTAGAAATAGTTACCTAGGAATAAAACTAACCAAATACACATCTGTAAATGAAACAGAAAAATCTAATCTTCATTATATATATATATAGTACTTAATTTTAGTGAAAATTTAAATTAAAATTTAAACATTTTAATTAACTTAGATAAGCAAAACCACAAGAAAGGACAGCGTTAAAAAACAGCAAATCCAAACCATTGGCTAATTATATTAATTTGTTATAATTTAAAAACAAGGTGAAACGAAAATAAATTAATAAAAAAAATGATGCACGAATTGAAAATATTTTAGGGTACTCTAGGTTTTGGAGGTGACTGCGCAAGTAGGACCTACGCTGAGGTGGGGATACACCGTTTATTAGCTAGAGTACCTGCTCTTGGAAGGAAGTTATGTGTGTGTGTGTGTTTATAGCAAAGCCACATCAGGCTATCTGCTGAGCTCTATGAAGAGAATCGAACACTTGATTGTAGAGTTCTAAATCCGTGGACTTCCCGCTGTACTACTGGGGACCGTCTATTAGTCTTAACTTCCATTCGCCAGTCTCACATAAGAAATAAAATAATAGCAATAGATATATAAATTAGGAGAGCAAAACGTGAGTACTGAATCCCACAACGTCCTGCATCTGTATCACCCTTCACTACCTGCAGACAGTTGTGGGAAGGTGACTCCTTTCCCAAGTAATGAAGAAAAAAAATTAAATAAAAATAAGAAAAAGAAAACGAAGAAATAATATACTTTATATCAATATACTTTATATACTTAATATACTCAATATTCTTTTTATACTTAATATACTTTATTTAAAATTCTTATAGTTTCAAATTCAATTTGGTAAATATAATATAATATTAACAATAACTTTGTACTTTACCACCAATAATAATAAAGGCTCTTCAATGCATAATAAAAATTGTGCTCTCAAATTTAATGTTTGATACAAGAAAGCATTCAAGAGATACTTTCAATATCCCAGTCATTAGCGTTATAATTCCAAGTGCTCTTAAAAGTTTAGGACAGTGCAGTAAATCATGTGAGGTAAATGTTTTCTCTCGAGAGGAACCACCAACGTAACTTAGCGTTTAACAAGCTTAAACCTTGTGACGCTACAGGTTGTTGCTTACAAACTGAAAGGAAAAACAGTTTAACAGAAAAGTTAAAGGGTTTACAGTATAAATATAGGTTAAAAATTGAAAAAAAAGCGTTTCTTATTAGAGAAAAAGAGTCTTTAATAATTATGATATATAACATATTTAAAGAATATATTTTATTTAAAAATAATGGTTACACTTGTCAAGCAGAACGCTAGTACACGATATTACAGTAGTACGTATGGAGTACTAAAGTGGTCTTAAGTGGAATAGACAGGTAGCTAACAAATAAAATGCGCCGATGATTTCAGACACGTGCAAAAGTTTTTTACCTATTCATAAGTTAATGAAGATGTCCTTATTAATCTATTTCTTCATTGTGTAATGCTGTCTGATGACTGTTCTGTATAATCCAATGAAAGACAGCTTCTGATAATGGGAAGTTTTAGCCATATTCTCAACTGTGAGAAAAATCCCTCCATTGAATAAATGAAATTTTTATTTGAGGATTACAATTAACATCTCTAACCATTTGTAAAAGTCCTGAATCAATGCGATTTTATACCTGTTGTTGTTTATCGAATTAAGCACAAAGCCACAGTATGGGTTATCCGTGCCCTGCCCGCCACGGGTATCGAAACCCGGTTTTTAGCATTGTAAGACGACAGACACACCGCTGAGCCACTGAGGAACTTTAGACCTGTCTTAAGTGTTTCCACAAATTGAAATTCTGATAATTTATACCAGTGTTCCTACGAATAAAGAAAGAAATAATAATAAGAAGAAAACTTCAAATAAAATAAACCTCAGAGGAGGTTATAGAGTTAAAGACCTCAGAGGAGGTTATAGAGTTAAAGACCTGAAGTGGAAGTAACAGTAGCCAGTTAGTCTGTTAGAACTTTCAGTTTTTTCATCAAAACGTTTTATTTATTCCGGTAATTAATTCAAAATTAGCTGCTCTGGCTCAAGAAAAAAAAATCACATCAGGAAATGAAACTCCTAACTGATTAACTCAATAAAACTGTTGTTTGAACTATAAATTCTTTTCTCAACAGTAAACATTATCTCTCTTTTCTTTATATTAAAACTGATTTTACTTTAATTAAAAAACTTATTTTATTTTAATTTCCTCTGTTAATATCCTTAATTAGTAAATAAGTATCAATACCAAGGAAACTGACCATTGGTAGAATTGCTGAAGACGTTCCAAGGACTGCAGACTGTAGCTCGGAGGCATTAAGTGGTCGACCTTTTCCGTTGTGTGCGATGTTAGAGGCTCCCGAGGTTCTTCCAATTCCACCATTTCTCTCTAAACATCAGGAGTACACACAAATAAAAACAATAATATATTTTACTTTATTGGAAGACTCAGGCTACGAATATATAAGATGCTGTAATTCAGTTGGGAATTATAAGTTTCTATATTTCAATGTTTGGTTTGCTTTTCACTTCTCTCAATTCGATGGAAAATTCAACATTTAGTTTAGAAAATTTAAAGTTCCTAAAATACGTTTATTGTCTGCAAGTTAATTGGAAGCCGACAATTCATGGCGATGTTTTTGTTGTCATTGCTTTCTGTTTTTTATTGCTTCTACTTTTACTCTGGTAAATAATAGATTAGATCAAACCAGATTTCTAGGTTAGGTATTAAAATATAATAAAAGTAAAAAATGAAATTTTTATAAAAGAAATAATTAATATCATGTCGTCCATTTAGTCGATAACCAAAAATTAAGAGCCTAATAAACAGTTCTATTAATTATTGTTTTACGAATACTTTTATAGAATGTATAAGAAAACAAATTTTAAATTCGCAATAATGAAAATGATTGAATATGAAACTTTTAAAGATGTCCGACATCGCAAATGGATACGTATACAACTAGTAAATACTGTGAGCACCATCTACTGGATATAGACTGCAAGAAGAGATAAATGCTTCCTTTTCTTTGTTTGAAGTTAAGCAGAAAACTACACGATGGTCTATTTGTGTTCTGCTCACTAGAGGTATCAAAACCTGCATTCTACCGTTGTATGTCCACAGGCATACCGTTATTCATCTGTTTTTTGTTGTTTCTTTTTACTGAAATATAAAGCTAATTCCAGCTACACCAGTGCATAAGTGCCAACAAATTCTATTTCTTGATACATGGTCATAATTATTGGTGCAATTAGTGTCACTACAATAAATTGTACCTCGGTTTATTTCAATTATTATAGTATCATATTGTTTCACGTATTTTTTCATTATTCAAACTCATTTCATATAACTACATAAGAAAATGCGTGTTTTATCACATTGATGGGACCAATCTTTAAAGGATATAAAATGTTTTGGAGAAAAAAAAATTCTTATATTTTTTTAGTTCTAGTAATTTAATCCACCTCGAATTTCTTGAGTTATTTTTTCAAACGTTGCTGTCAGGAAACAATCTATCTTTAAATATATTTAAATTCTAATAAAAAATTTAAAGCAAGAATTTTAATAATTTATAGAAAATATCAAGAAACTATTTGTAAGAGGGATACATGAGCAACACAAATAGGTATTTCAGATGCAAACGTTGAATTAGCCTTCAAAAAATATAAAAGAAAAGCGTGTTTTTTATTATCTAGGTCAAAATTCTCCATATTTGATGTTTCATTTTATGTTAAGATAACGAACTTTATAACAAAATCAATTGTTATTATTAATAATCTGTAGATATGCTACATGTCAGGCCCGGCATGGCCAAGCGTGTTAAGGCGTTCGACTGGTAATCGGAGGGTCGCAGGTTCGAATCCCGGTCCACTAAACATGCTCGCCCTTTCGGCCGTGGGGAAGTATTAATTTTACGGTCAATCCCACAATTCATTGGTAAAAAGGTAGCCCAAGAGTTGGCGGTGGGTGGTGACGACTAGCTGCCTTCCCTCAGGTCTTACAGTGGTAAATTAGGGACGGGTAGCGGAGATAGTCCTCGAGTAGCTTTACGCGAAATTAAAAAAACAAAGAAACTTTTGCCAACGAACAGTAGTTTTGGCCGTCACATAATAACTCCACCACGGGTGAGAGGACGAGCATGTTTGGCAGGACGGGAATAAATAGTAGTCAATACACCTGTATTAATAAATATAATTTAACCACGCCCTCTACATTCCTACACTCAGTTACACAACTGCCTTCAAACATGTGGTCAGTTATCTCTTTCTTTCTCAGTGAACCTGACGATGACCGAAGAAGTTCGAAGCATTGTTCGCTCCTCTACATGGAATTTTCTCTATCCATATCAGCCGTTTTTACATATATATGATTTACATTTTGCATTTAATAGTTAGGAAATCAAACATAATCAAATAGTTTGTTTGTTTTGAATTTCGCGCAAAGCTACTCGAGGACTATCTGCGCTAGCCGTCCCTAATTCAGCAGTGTAAGATTAGAGAGAAGGCAGCTAATCATCACCACCCACCGCCAACTCTTTTACCAACGAATAGTGAGATTGACCTTTACATAAAATGCCCCCACGGGTGAAAGGGTAGGTGCGACCGCGATTCGAACCTGCGATCCTCGGATTACGAGGCGAACGCCTTAACACGCTTGGCTATGCCGGGTCCTAATCAAATAGAAGTTAATGCATTACATACGAACATATCATGTATTCTCTATACAATGTAATTTTTCACAACCATAAATGATATATAATTTATTTCTAACTTTACTTGTTGTTTGCTTCTATTAATCTTTGGCGTGAGATATTTATTCTAAGACTGTTAGTGTTTCTTACTGTTGACTGACCTCTTTCCTTGTTTTATTCTACGACTGTTGGTGTTTCTTACTGTTGACTGACCTCTTCCCTTGTTTTATTCTGAGACTGTTGGTGTTTCTTGGTGTTGACTGACCTCTTCCCTTGTTTTATTCTAAGACTGTTGGTGTTTCTTACTGTTGACTGACCTCTTCCCTTGTTTTATTCTGAGACTGTTGGTATTTCTTGGTGTTGACTGACCTCTTCCCTTGTTTTATTCTAAGACTGTTGGTGTTTCTTACTGTTGACTGACCTCTTCCCTTGTTTTACCCTCCATTTTTTTTCGGGGCAAATATTCTACAAGTTTTTCCCTTCCAGCAATAATGAATTGAAGATCTCTGTCGTCCCTTGTCTGAAAACGCTGTGAAAGAATGATCGATGAAGTGGTCACGCCATCATCAGAATCATAACGGAGCTTTTATATACGGAAGTTCTGCTCTGAATGTTACATGGCTTTCAAGTTATAGAAATTCTCGCTACAAGCTTCGTTCTCCAGGAGTTTGTCTTGGAAGACAAAAAACCGTAGTTCTGGAAACTGTTTACTGCAGAGATCCAGTGTTCGTTACCACCTACTTAAGTACCCAAACTACCTTTTTTTATGTCGTTATGGTATAATTTATAGCTGTTGTTTTTACAGATCCTGGAACCTGTCATCTGTTTATTTTTCGTCCAACTGAAGACACACTAAAGTTTTCAAACTCAAGTAGCAGCAATCTTATGTTATCTTATCAGGAAAATCAGCTTATCTGTGAATATCAAAAGTGTTTTGGTTAACTTTTGATAACTTTTTGTTTTTGACCAGACTTGACATTCACCTGTGTATATCCTGTTATCTTCTGCTGAGATCCTTTCCGCCATCTTTAATCCTTGTATCTTTTGTTTCTGTACTATATATAAGCTTATTATTGCCTGGCACTGATCATACATGAGGAGAAAAGACCAGTTTTCTGTCGATACAAGTATTATGTTACCCCATTAATAAAACGTTTCCTTGTACTTGTAAATCGTTGATTGCCTATTTATCATTATTATATTAAGGTAATTTGCTTTTTTACTAAAGTATCAATTGAGTACGTGCCACAGAATATGTTGATGACATATCAATTTGGACTAATAGGACTTCGGCTTCTGCAAAGGAGGAGTAGTAGCAAGTGCGCTGTTAATACTGACCCCAACTGCAAATATGACAGAGGAATCGGTTTAATTTAAGGTTTTAAAAACTTTAAGCTAGCCTAAATGACCAAGCAGTAAAGCAGGCAAGGTTGTGGAAACTGGTTGTCAGATCAATAGATCCAAGATAATTAACAATGAGTGATGAATTTTGTGACAAATCCTTCAAAAAACTGACTAAGTCAGACATCGCCACCAACTTCGGAGAGCACAGAAATCTACTTGTATCAAATAGTATAAAGATTGGTTCAGCATTTTCAAGACCAGGCGATAGGAGGGTAAGAGGTTCTCTTCCTGGTGGAAACAGAAACAATGATTACCATGGTGGATTTCGTTATGTTTGGAGCCCATCAAGTGAATTGGCCAACATTCAGTTCAATGAATAATACTTTGAATGAATGGCATTAAGCTAGACATTAGAGAAGAGGTACATTTCTCGCTCTGTTTAGATAAAATCACTCATGGAAGAAAGGTGGACATCACCTACCTCGAATCTGGTGTTGGTAAATTCAAAATTGATGTAATGTAAACGTTATGTGTCAGTTTTTGTCTGTGCAACACATGGGCTCATATTCCATAAGACTCATGCTGTGATCAAACCAAGAAGTAGTGGAACTGAGTATATGTAATGGATGGAATAACTGTTCATCCATGCACCCAACTGGCATTCTGTTATTTTCTCTGTACAACTTCTAACATATCAGTTGCATGTACCATAATTGCAGAAGTCCAGCATGAAATGAGCTATTTCCTGTTCAAAACTAAGCATAATTAGTTCAATTTCAATGAATGAAATATGATATTGTTTTGCAATTGTGTGTGATTAGTGTTAGTGATGCTAGAATTGCATCTGTTGTAACAGTCGTAACAATAATAGATATCTTGAGAAGAGTTTCAGAAATAATTGTTATCCAAATAAAACAACTCAACGTTTCAACTGATGAACCACAACCTGAAATTCACATTGAAAAGAAAAAGCATTTTTTCCTTATGGACCAGGCCTAGTAGGCCTAGAAGAAAAACTTCTTAAGATAACGAATAAACTTAACATCAGTGTGGCTTTCTTAAGACATCCTACACTATGTAACAGTCTTAAGAAGGTAAAATCTTTCGCTCCCAGTCCTCTCTAAACGAAATGTTATTTATTGTACTATGTTTGAGTGTAATAAACAATATATTGGGGAAACACAACACCCGTTACAGGTAAGGCTCCATGAACACCAAAGAGATATTAAGACCTTTGCTATAAACACATCAGTTATACCTTTTCACGTTCAGTAAAACGACCATATAATAAACCTAATAAAAAAGGTAAAAATAATATACAAGGTATAAGACACTAAACATTGAAAAATTAAGGAAATGATTGCTATCCAGTGGATATTATTTAAAACAATAACCAACAATTACTCAATACTGTATGGACACCACTAATAAAATACATAAATCACATTATTTGTCGTGGTTTAGATATAAAGTTGAACCTTTAATTTTACAACGTATTATTTGAAGTTGGGACGCCCTGTATGAAGTGTCGTTTTTGCAAAGTATATAAAACAGCCATATGTTGCACTGGACTCAGAAAATAATTTTTAGATTCTTTCATGTTGCGCTAAATGCGATGGTTCCCAGTTGCAATTATGAAGTTACAAGACGGTTATTCAACACTGGAATTATGCGTTAGTCAGTTAGTCTAGGCTATTAAGAGCTACAACGTAGTGCTTATAATTTGATTCTGCTTAATTAATGAATATTTAATACAAACTGTAGGTTACGTCTTTCTCAAGTTAAAGATAAATTGTTGTTTAGATGCTAGAGAACACGTAGTGAGAACTTTATGAGAAATCGACCAAAATTAACATACAAGATTCACATGTGGGCTTCCGATTTCTCATATTCTCACTAATCTAAGATTTATGTCAACATCTGCTGACAAGCTAAAAGAAGATGTTTTCTTCTAGGCTGACTTCTTGGGAAATGGGTCTAATCCTTATCGATCTCATGTTTCTTGAGACGTAACTTATTAAAAGGATACTGGAGCAACGTCTCATCACACAAAAGCCGTAAGTATTATTAATTGATATTAAGGCTATATGTCTTTAAGTAACTGGACGCAAATTAGAAATGTTGAAATTCGAAATAACTTAGAAATTTCTATTAGAAGCTCAATGTATTTCAAATACTTATGTTTTCAAAGTTTAGTGCGTCGAGAATTAAAGGTTCGTTTTTTATAAGTAGTCCTAAGGCAGTTTAGAACATAAAATTGTTCTTAAGCAAAAAATAAACAAAAACACTCAACAAGACTTTATGACAAACAATTACGTACCACACATTAAAAGCTGTGTTTGAAACACGTTTGTTGTTACTGTTTCTCATTAAAATATTCACGCAATTATATGGAGAAATTACATTACTAATTTATATATTCGTACGACACTTACGTATACGTTAACGTAAGAATTAATATCATTGCTGTGTGGCTTAAACTTTTCCCTACACTTTAAAAAAAAACATACACATATAAGATTCCCTAATGAAACCACATCACACATTATATATATACCTTTGCAGAGTTCTTCTTCCATACCAATTAAGAATGCGATATATGGAAATGTAAACAGGTTTTAATTATATGTTCTTTTCTTTGAAGACTTTGTTTGTGAATTTTCTGAAGATACAATAAGTAACGCAACCTTAAATTCCTTTCATGAGTACGATTCGTCAAAAATACATCTATGAAGTTTTAAAACACGTATTTTTTTCTGACTTAACAGGATACGGAGAGGACAATAAAGGACTGTTTCCAAATTAACATGGAAAACAAAAATACGAATATTTCCCAAGTGATATAAATCTGTTGACGTAAAACACGAATATTGAATACACGTAAGTAATTTTAGAGGTTGAATTTTTTTTAATGTATATTTAATAAGTTCGAGTTTGATACAACTATTTTTACCTCTACATTTCTAAATGAGGACCCTAGTGTTCTGAACTTTGTTCGTTAATATTCGTCTAAAGCTGTTCGATCTAGTCGTCACTGATTTTGAGCTGGTCAACAGTGTCCACTAATAACTCTTGGGATAATCTTTACAGACCATCGTCTGAATAATTAAACCAAGGCCCTAAAGCGAAAAGCGCGTTTATTGTTAGCTGTAATGAGATAGCGACAGGTAACGCCCGCCTCTGTAGTCATTGGTCCTCATTTCAAAACTAACAAATCACAATCATTGCAATTCTTTCGTTTTAGACCAAAGCCAATCAGCGACTAACTAAAGGCTATTTCTTCTATTCACTCCCATGTAAATGCGGTTTCTAATTCAGCATTTAAAATAAATAATTAAAAGAATATAGAAAATTCAGTAGAATTGATAATGAAAAGTCATAAGTGTAAAAGAATAATTAGATGCGATATATTTACACGCTGACTACATTATGAAATGAACAATACAAAATGAGATAATACATACCGTGAAATTCAATAGCTGAAGAAGGTATGACGTCAGGTTCCTGGTGTCGGGGTCAAGAACTTCATCCATGTCTTTTTGAAATGGCGTTTGACTTCTAACAAAATGAACAGATCATATGTATACACATATAAATATACGGTAATTGAGTTAAATTCGTTTGTTTTAAGGATCTTTAATGTATTTTTTATCCTTTTATATTTGGGACCTTCCTTCAGTTATGTGAAACTGACTATAGGTATAAAATGAAATTCCCAAATATTTTATTGTATTAGTTGAATTAGGATATAGAATAATGATTTTGAGCGAGGTTTTCTGTTGTACAAATAATGCAAATAAAGTCATGTGGTTGCTAACAAATAGCATTCACAAGTAATTAAACTCGTCTTTGGCTTGCTTTGCTGTTGGTGCCTTGACCATCGTGGTGGACAGTAGTTGGCTTGGTTGGTGACACTACCTTCACTCATGTATAACACAATTCTTGGCTGTAGTGTTGCAAGTGCCAACTAGCTCGTTTGAGCCACCATGTTAGTCAGCATTCCAATGATTTTGTTTTCCTAGTTGTTGTAAAAATGGAAGTGGAAGGAATTGTCTCGGAACCCATTCCCCTCTGAACCCTTGGATCTTGGACGACCCTTAAGCACATATAAACTTGTAAATATATGATCTCGCTTAGACATATCATATACTGAAGGTCTGAGTACATTTAGCATCACTGTATTGTTGATGGATATCTCACGTCTTCTGAAATAACACTTCAAGAGTGGGTCAGTAGTGGTGATGGTCACCGCTGCTGCGCTGTCTGGAAGATTGTGTAAAAAAACATGATTTATAATGCTGTTTCATCCATTATCCTTTCTCTCAGTGGTGATTTGAGACCTATGGGATAAACTTGAGCTAATGGAAGCTATCAAGCTAGAAAAGACCTCATTGCAACCCTCATATATAATGCAATACAAAGCAATGCGTGTTCATCCATGAGCTTGGCGATAGTGAATACATCAAGTCATCAGTGGAAAATCACTGGTCGTAGTTCATTGTAAGAGAAGTTCGACTAGTACTGATTTTCATTGGCGTTTGTGCAACAAACGAAAAACGTATGAGACATCCTTGACATTATATATGGACTAAAACTTATTGTCAGGTGAATCCTAAATGATCGAAATTTTAACCAGAAAGTGAGTTAAAAAGCTAATACGTACATGTGATATACTGTTGAAACATTACAAACCCTTTTTGATATTTATCACTAAAAATGTGTCACTACTGACTTTTAAAATTTTAATAATCTGTATACACTTCTGAAGATATTGAAACCTAAACTATTGTATTTCACTGCGTTTCAACCACTACTTTACATTCAATTATTTAAGAGACAAGAACATAAATTATACCTAGGTTAAATAACATTTCTTTTATTTGTTTTTTGGAATATGTGTTGTTTTGAATTAAGCACAAAGTTACACAATGGGCTATCTATGCTCTGCCCACCACAGGTATCGAAACCTGGATTTTAGTTTGTAAGTCCGCAAACATACCGTTGAACCACTAGGGGGCTTGTGGAATAGTCTTTTGTTTTTATTACATGTAGAGGATGTAACTTAATGCTGGTAAACTTACTGCTTTCCAGGTTTTATTGGTTCTCCATTTCGATGATCAAATCATAATTCTGTTCTTTCTTTTATTTTTCCAAAACAAAACAGCCAACATTTCTTACTCTTCAACAGTGTCATGCTCTTCTCACTAACTACCTGGTGGTTACCAACAAAGTTTCATTAGGAAGCAGTGGAGTCGAGATTGCAAAGCTACTTTATACACACTCGGTTTGATTTGAGTTACGAGACACAAACCTGTATTCCCAACCTCTATAATCCTTTAAAGCTGGGCCTGGCATGGCCAGGTGGGTTAAGGCGTTCGACTCGTGATCCGAGGGTCGCGGGTTCGAATCCCTGTTACACCAAACATGCTCGCCATTTCAGCCGTGAGGACGTTATAAAGTGACAGTCAATCCCATTTCTCTTTGGTAAAGAGTAGCCCAAGAGTTGGCGATGGATGGTGATGACTAGCTGCCTTCCCTTTAGTCTTACACTGCTAAATTAGGAGCCCCTAACGACTCACAGAGCTATTTAGGTCTAAAATTGTTCTAACCTTGCACAGGTAACTCAGTTGTCAGTTGTTGCGCAATATATAAACTTTGTTTTATCCGTCCATTTACCGTTTTTCTTAATATGCAAATAAATTAATTATTGAGTTATTATATTATAATTTAAATAATAATCATCTCAGTCAATAAATTTTCAGATTTCGTTGAAGATCGAATAAATTATTTCCAATTATTCGAAATGCTTTATGTTTTTTCCACTGTCTTTATCTTCTTCATTCAATTATGCATAGGCTTTACGTAACACACAAACATTTTTGTACCATAAGTTTATTTTATACGAAAGTGGTCTTTGCTATTATGAATAATTAACATCATTTACAAATTTCAAAAACTCTATCAAAAGTTGCACAAATTATTCAAATTCCTTAACACAAGTCACTATTTAACTTCCAACACGCTCTGCAGACTTACAACGCTAAAAACCGGGTTTCGATACCTGTGGTGGGCAGAGCACAGATAGCCCATTGTGTAGCTTTGTGCTCAATTCAAAACAACAACAACCCCCCAGTGGCTCAGTGGTATGTCTGCGGACTTACAACGCTTAAAATTTGGTTTCGATACCGTGGTGGGCAGACCACAGATAGCCCATTGTGCAGCTCTGAGCTTAATTGAAAACAACAACAACAACTGTAAATACAGGAAATTGAAAAATACAATAATCTAGTTAACAATACCTTATACAATACAGGTTATTAAAATTTTAGTGATTAATATCAGAGAAGAGACTCATGTTAGAAATAAGCGATTGTTGTTTTTGTATATTATTTGTTAATGTATTAAAATATTTAAAATAAATAACTATTTCATATTAAATATTTTGATACATTAACAAACGATATAAATAACTTTTTCATATTAAATATTTTGATATATTTACAAATGATATAGAAAAACAACAATCGCTTATTTCTAACATAAATCTTCAACATTCAAACTCACTTTGTACACATGTGTAAAAGTTGTATTTAGTATTCTTCACCCATCTGCCAATATCTTTGATTTCGTCAAGAGAGAATCTATCCAAAACAACCGGAAATTGGAAAGTGTCTACTTTTGGATCTAGTTTTCTCGATTGCATTTTTCAAGCAAAATAAACTAATTTATAGTGGAAACTACTCAACTGATATCTTATCTCAAACACATGCTTGGTTGATGTTTAAAATATCAATACGAAACGTATTGCAATATCTTATGCAAAAAAACAAACAAACAACCCATTTAACTTGGATCGAAGTCAAAGTAAAAATACAAAACATATTTTGGAAAAGATTAAAACAGTTTTATTATTCTATACATAATTTGTTTTATAAAACGGTAAAAAATGCTTATTATAAAATGTCGAACGCTAAAACTTTGAACTGTGAACTTCGATATTGTTCTTACGACTTATATTCTCACTTTATTATCATTTTTATTGTAAGAATTAATAATATATTTTCGATTATTAAATTATTTGCGAGATATGAAACATTCAAACATTTCACATGTACATTTATTCAACACCATTACGCAAGATTATTGGAGTAAATGAGATAATTCTACATTATGATTAAATGACTTTAATATTTAATTATTATTTTGTCCTTCATATCATAAATTACCAATCTGGAGTCTCTCCAGATGCATGAGACAACATATTTTGTCCTTCATATCATAAATTACCAATCTGGAGTCTTTCCAGATTGCATGAGACAACATAAACACCTACATCAAAGACGCCCGATATGGCCAAGTGGTTAAGACGCTTGACTTCTACTCCGAGGATCGCGGGTTCAAATTCTCGTCACATCAAACGTACTCGCCCTTTCAGGCGTGGGGATGTTATAATCTTACGGTCAATCCCGCTATTCATTGGTAAAAGACTACCTTATATGTGGCAGAGGCTTTTATACAGGGGTGTAATTTTCGGTTTGATTGTTTGGAATTTCGCGCAAAGCTGTACGAGGGTAATCTGCGCTTGCTGTCCCTAATGTAGCAGTGCCAAACTAGATGGAAGGCAGCTAGTCATCAGTATCAACTCTTGGGCTACCTTTATACCAAGAATAATGATATTGACCGCTTCATTGTAACGTCCTCACGGCTGAAATAGAGGGATCATCTTTTGTGGAACGCGGATTCGAATTCGCGAGCATCAGATTCTGACAAGCACCTAACCATCTGAACATGCCGCACCCGCAATTTTCTAATGTACATGCTTAGTCGTGTAGGACTTAGTTTTCAAATTCAAAACAGTTTTGTTAATAAAAAAGTTATTTATTAAAAGAACCATGTAGATGAAATCAAATATATCAAATTTAAATTATAGGGTGGATAATAGCTAAGTTTTTATATTATATTATTTTAATTTCCTGTTTGACAAACTTTCTTTGTCTTCTATTCTCTTTTACATTTATTATCATAACAATCAATTTAAATTTCTTAAATCTCTTATTCTTTTCTTTAATTTTATATCTTATACCCTTTGTGAGCCAATCTGGTTTTTGTATTTATAGCTACCCTTTCTCTTTCTTTAAGAAATACACGTATATTGGATATTTGAAACTGTATCTTCAGGTTTTTCCACATCCGATCAACGTCTCTAAATAACTCATTTCGAAGCAGAAAATTCTTGTCGCATTCCGTCAAGATTAGCTATTTTGAAATTTGTAACCAAAATAGCATTGTTCGTGATATTTATATGTAGCAAAACATAGAACTTAATAGAGCAAAGATGTTCCCCGTTTACCACCCTCTCAACAGTTTATAACAATAAATTTAACACAGCTTTGTTTCTCGAAGTCCTTTGACCAAGTGATGAAGAAATCCACCCTGCAAATTCCAGAAAGCTTTCTACTTTACGGTTCAACACTCGTATCGCCCAAAATGGCCAAGTGGGTCAAGGCTTTCGACTCGTAAATCGATGGTCGCGGGTTTGAATCCCAAACATGCACGCCATTTCAGCTATGGGGACTGTCAAAGAGTAGCCTAAGAGTTGGGGGTGGGTGTTGATGACTAGCTGCCTTCCCTCTAGTCTTGCACTGCAAAATTAGGGACGGCTAGCGCAGATAGCCCTCGTGTAATTTTGCACGAAAATCAAAACAAATAAACAAACAGTCGTATTTCCCAATATACATGCTCGAAATTAAAATCATTCATAATTTCGACTTCATTAACAGATAAAATCTTCATCTCACTAACTTTATCAGTATCATCTAATCGTTTGTAACAAATGTTTACAAGAAACTTTTTTCCCTTTATATCCGCTAATAGAAACCCTTGTTGTTATCTTTGATATTCCCAACTTCATAGGATGTTACTCACATATTACATATAAAGCCATCCTCAGCCCAATCTTCAGTAATAAATCTGAATTAAAGCCAATAACTTTGTATTTCAAATAATTTCTTCTTACCTA
Source organism: Tachypleus tridentatus (assembly GCF_004210375.1). Taxonomy (NCBI): domain Eukaryota; kingdom Metazoa; phylum Arthropoda; class Merostomata; order Xiphosura; family Limulidae; genus Tachypleus; species Tachypleus tridentatus. The sequence continues at coordinate 118,910,737 of NC_134825.1, forward strand.
AACCATCTACATTTAATTATGTTTCAGTAATCCCATTGCATCAAAATCTTTCATTCTTTCCACTCCTCTGAGGTTATCTTTTAAATTCTTATGTTTCTAGTATTACAATTGCAACAGTTAGCCTATTCTCAGTTAAGCCTATTCTCAATTAAGCCTATCCTCAGTTACGCCTATTCTCAGTTAAGCCTATTATCATTTAAGCCTATTATCATTTAAGCCTATTCTCAGAACTCGTTTCCTATGCTACATTTTTTCAACATTTAGCTCATTCTCGCCCTCCTAGTTCTAGTTTATGGGATTGTTCATAGCTGATTCATTAGTCCTTGTAAACAAGCCAGGGAACCAATTTTATTTAAGTGTAAACCATCTAATATAGAAAAGATATCTTCTCCCATTGAACTAATCCCACAATTCTCAACAAGCCTGTTTATCCTTAACGATTAATTAAACTAAGCCTAACATTTCGTCCTAGTAAAGTAGTCATAATTTCAATCCCACAATTATATTATGTCGGTTTCTTTAAGTACGTTTATCTACCTTTCTCTATTTCATTAGACAACAAAAACTTATTATTATTATATCATCTACTCTCTCAGTTATATCCTTCAACTGTACCCCTGACTAACATAATCAAATTCTTTTCGCCCTACTTTCCCCACAGGCTATCCTATCCACATATCTCGTGAAGAAATCACCAGTAACCACTTAAGTTTATCATCCATATCATCCTTTGACCCTTTTCTTTTCTTCCCTCCAATAGTTCCTCATCTACACAAGTCAAGGGTCGAAATATGTTAAAACAAAAAGCAGGCTTTTAAAGTTAAATTCACCACTTTTAGCCATAATAGTACTCTACCTCCCTGAAAGTCATTGTTAGCTGGTGTATTCTTTCTAGGGATATGCCACTGTTATTTATCACAGTTTACCCTTTTTATTTATTACTTCTACTTTAATTAAGATAGCTTTATTTCTCTACTAACTTACAAACTCTACAAACCAACTGAAAACCTTCATTATTAGCTTCGTTTAAAGTATGTGCCAATCCTGAGTTCTTGTATAAAACCCATTCATTCTACCAATTACACCTAACAAACTGTGAACGCTTAACTCTTACGCTAGTGGCCCGGCATGGCCAAGCGTGTTAAGGCGTGTGACTCGTAATCTGAGGGTCGCGGGTTCGCATCCCGGTCGCGCCAAACATACTCGCCCTTTCAGCCGTGGGGGCGTCATAATGTAACGGTCAATCTCACTATTCGTTAGTAAAAGAGTAGCCCAAGAGTTGGCGGTGGGCGATGATGACTAGCTGCCTTCCCTCTAGTCTTACACTGCTAAATTAGGGATTGCTAGCATTGATAGCCCTCGAGTAGCTTTGTGCGAAATTCAATAAAACAAACAAACAAACTTACACTAGACGTAGTCATTGTATTTGTAGCTAGGAAACAAATGCTCAATACTAAACACCTGTAACTTATAGCCAAAACTGTCACACCTAATGTTTTATAATAAAATGAATTAGTTTTGTCATTATTTCATATTCATACTAAAGTAATTAATTGTGAAACTATGTTCCACAGAAGTGTCATTTTTAAATTATTTAAATAACTACTAAACTAGTCTTTTTTCAACTTTGCTTCATTTGTTGTTTACGTAATGCTAATAACACGATATATTCTATTGCGAATGACGTAGTCTGATTTATAATCCATCTTAAAGCTGAATTTAAGTAAATGGAACTAAAGAGAAGTAAGCAAGTTAATCCGTAGAACACGAAGAGACAATTACCTAGTCTGTAAATCATGTTCGTTTAATAAACCAATCCATTTGACCCGTTTTATGATTTACAGGTTAGTTAACTTATAACTAAGCCTAATCTAAATCTATAATTCTAGTTACAAAAGTTAACGGTAATTCAAAAATCTAACCATAATATTTTTATATTTTTAAATCTGGTTATTCTTTAGTTATTTAAGTCAAGTTCCAAAAATATTAATATTACAAAATATTCAAAAACTCCATAATAGTTTGAGAGGTTTTTCATTAACGTCTTCTGTATTCCGTATTGCCCTTTATAAAACACATATGATAAGCACGAAATTATTTGTTTCTGTTTTTGTTTTGTAATTACGCGCGAAACCACACAAGGGCTAATTGTGCAATGTAAGACTAGATGGAAGGCAGCTAGTCATCACCACCCACCGCCAACTCTTGAGCTACTATTTTACCAATGAATAGTGGGATTGACCGTCACATTATAACGCCCCCACAGGTTAAGGGGCGAGCATGTTTAGCGCGACCGGGATGCGAACCCGCGACCCTCAGATAACGAGTCGCACGCCTTAAATCTTATTTGATACCTCCGCTACATTACCCGTATGTTACAGACAATATTCTCATAACTTGGGTCCTAGCTCTCTCCTTTCGTGCTGTTAATCCGAAATAAATTTCCTAATTTTAACGAGAGGGATTCACGTATATAAAACTATATATGACGTTTTGTGAAAATTCTGTACGTGATGGAAAAAAAATGGACATCATTTTTGGATACGGCGTACAGGAATTACTGTAGAACATGTGAAAGTTTCAAGACAATAAAGCCATTCTTAAGTATATTAAGTTGTTTTATTGTTGACAATGTTACTAAGGTCCTCTGCCGCATTTTGTAATTTTCAATTTGCCTGTAGGAAAAGTGGCCTACCGGTAACGTTTGTTGGTTTGTTTTGAATTTCGCGCAAAGCTTCTCGAGGGCTATCTGCGTCAGCCATCCCTAATTTAGGAGTGTAAGACTAGAGGGAAGGCAGCTAGTCATCACCACCCACCGCCAACTCTTGGGCTACTCTTTTACCAACGAATAGTGGGATTGACCGTCACCTTATAACGCTCCCACGGCTGAGAGGGCGAGCATGTTTGGTGCGACTGGGATTCGAACCTGCGACCCTCGGATGACGAGTCGAACGCCTTAAGATACTTGGCCATGCCGGGCCTCCTACCGGTAACATCCATCACCAATGTTTTTAGGCTATACTCAACCAACAAATAGTTGGATTAAACATTGCATTATAACGCTGTCATAGTTGCAAAAGGCAAGCACACTGGGCCTGAGAATTCAGAAACGTTTTATTTTCAATAATATCGATTTCATGCAACAATTCTCTAAAGTTTCTTCATTTAGATAATATTAATTAAAATAACAATAATCTACTTACTTGTCCATTACATCTTGAACTGCTGGACCTACGATAAAAATTAGATAAGTAAAATGATTGAAAAAACATGCAATTGAAAAATATGATACTTTATGTATGATTTCACATATATTATAAATTTATGTTCTAAATATATAATTGCGCGACTAAACGACAAAACAGTAACTACAGATGAAAGATTTATGTTCAAGTACTGAAACATAGTATTTTTGTGAAACGTTAAGAAAATAAATCTAAAATATTAATTAGCACAATCAAAATGTATTTATTTTTTGCACTGACAGTTATGTTTTAACTGTAAAATTCCTCGACTTGCGATAAACGCATTTCTTTCAGAAACTAGGACACTTACGTCTGATATCTTTCCATCCGAACTTTTTTCTCTTTTTGCTTATTTGGAATCTTGCACAAAGCTACACGTGGCTATCTGGATTAGCCGTCTCTAATTTAGCAGTGTAAGACTACAGGGAAGGCAGCTAGTCATCACCACCCACGGACAACAATTGGGCTACTCTTTTACCAACAATTAGTTGGATTGACAATCACTTTATAACGCTCCCACGGTTGAAAGGGCGAGCATGTTTGGTGAGACGGGGATTCGAACCCACGACCTTCAGCATTACGAGTCGATAGCCTTCATCACCTGGTCATTCCGAGTCTAACTTTCGCGGTATTTTTATGTCTAATATTTTCTCAATTTATAACTTAAAATAAATGGTATTTCTCGTTTGGAAGGTGATTTATGTGAATTATGAAGACAAAGGTCTTATATCATAAGAAAGATAAATGTTTCACGTCCTATAGCTAAATCTTCAAATTTTAACTTGTCAAGATCAAGTTACATATAAAATAATTAATGCTTTATTTGAGAAGTTTATTAAATATCATTATTGTTTTATCTTAGCAAGTGCGTAATAATTGTAATCGCCAATACAATTAGAAAGGCTCCTTTAGTACGAGTACAAGTCTAATTCACAACAGATATCATCATTGTTTGTTTTGTTTTTTTAATTTCGCGCAAAACTACACGAGGTCTATCTACGCTATCCGTTCCTGATTTAGCTGTGTAAGACTAGAGGGAAGGCAGCTAGTCATCACCATCCACCACCAACTCTTGGGTTACTCTTTCACCAACGAATAGTGGAATTGACCGTATCTTTATAACGTCCTCACGGCTGAAAAGTGAGCATGTTTGGGGCGAAGGGGATTCGAACCCGTGACCCTCAGATTACGAATCGCACGCCTTAACCAACGTGGTCATGCCGGATCTTGATGTCGTGAAACAACTAGAAAAACAAATTGTCCATTAATGCAAACGAAAATAAAAAAAATCTGAGGTAAACGCTGAATTGAGTGTCCTCTGTGGGACAGCAGTAAATCTATGGACTTACAACACCAAATCTAGAGCTCGAATCCCTACCATGGAAATAGCAGATAACTTATGTATTTTTTCCTCAGATAAATTAAGTTTAGTAAATGGGTAAATTTTAAATATACGACACCTAGTGGAAATTATCATAATTACAACTAAAACTTCTTCGTTATCGAGTTATTCAAAAAATATCTATATTCGTGAGATTTAAAGTATCATTTGTTACAAACGTCAAATCGCAAGGTAGAATAGTAAATTGTTTCAATATAGCTAACTTAAAAATATTCATTAATAAATAGATTCATACAAAAACTGGACGTCCAAAATAACCTCATATTTCACCTAATTTATATCCGATACGTATTAACGGATGAGCTATCTTATATCAGTCTTACATAACGCGCAATACCCAGACGATATAATGATGTTTTGTTTTTGTTTTTAATTTCGCGCAAAGGTACCCGAGTGCTATCTTTGCTAGGTGTCCCTAATTTAGCAGTGATAGACTAGAGGGAAGACAGCTTGTCATCATCACTCACTGCCAAGTCCTTGGCTACTCGTTCACTAACTCTGCACAACAGGGTGTCATTTGTGTGCTTACAGAAGTTATTGAACAACGACGTTTAAGCGTTATAACACTAACTGGAAGAAACAGAAATATAATTAAATACCTTAAAATATAATCGTAAAACGTGCTGTTGCTTACACTCATTTTAAAATGGCTGATTTTTCGCATCAAAAGATATAAACTAAGCCTTTCCACTACATAATTCAAATAGTTCAAAGAACACATTTTCGAGCAGTGCGTGAGTGTAAAATTACTAGAAGACCAAACGGCTATTATCTTTGTTCCGTAAGCTTATGGAGTAACTATTCACCTGAAGTACCATAATGAAACAATATGGTAAAAAGAGGAATTGAAACGTTTGATATTGGTAAACGTTAAAATCCATTCTTAAATATTTCTTAGTGAAGTTCAAATTTAACGAAAATGTTTGATACCCTTTGAATCTTTGTTTGTTGTTGTTGTTGTTACTGCATTTGGTGAAAATAATAAACCAATGTCGCATAAAGTTTTATTTTTACTGACAATGTGCAGACCTTGTTTAACGTTCTTGATTAATAGTTACGTTTCTCTTGATATAAATAAAGAAATAATAAAACCAATTCGTAAAATAAATGTTTTTTTTTTTGTATATTTCATCACACTACAACGTTGTAGCCTCAACATCTGTTCTTGCTTATTTCAATCAGTAAGGCGCGTTTACCCAATCAGTGTATTCGATTTAATTATCTGGGGTAACATGTTTAGTTAGGAAATAAATATTCTTTCTCAACGTTGACTAAACAAGATATTGACGTTTCAGACACAAAAAGTACACAAATATTTCAATCCGCTTATAACTTTTAAAACTTACGTTTATAGTTTCTTATTTAGTGTTTTCTTTTTATTGAAAAAAGATTATAGTTTTTTTATGGTAAGAGACTTACTTTTCTTTTGCTCTTGGGTCCTAAATCTCATTATGATGACAATCAGAACAGCCAGAAGGACCAGAGCACCGACTATTCCAATTAATATTCCTAATACGGGACTGATTGCAGGTCTTTCAAGTTTTGCTAGTAAAACATAAAATCCGTGTACAGCTATGTAAAACTGGATAAGACAATCTTTCTTAAGCCTTAAATTGAAATAAAACACAAGCATCTTAAAACTACGAAAGTGGTCGTTTTTATTTTGTTTTTAAGAATTTTAGCGGGAATTATTTCCATTAGCCTAAAAATGTGCAGTTTCGAGATTATCTTAATGTGTTTTCTATCTTTCGTTTCCTGACTGAGAAGTAGGCTTACCTGTGCGTTTCTCAGGAGCTGACAGAGTCGTTGCTGTTAGAGAAACAGAATGGCTTTTTCCTTTAGAGTTTGATGCATAAATTGCCAGAATAAAATTCGTTCCAGGTGGGAGATCGTTGATATTAAAAACTGGAAAATCCTGTTTGGTCATATTTGTCTGCAGTTTCTCCAAAGGAGAGTTAAACACTTCCAAATGAAAGAACTGCTTTAGTCCACCATTATACCCTGCTTCACATTCCACTTCAATATCTGTTATTGTTCTGTTCGTAACGTCACAATTTCTCACGGGATCTGGGCTTCCTAAAATAAATATAGATATATCAGAAATATTATTCGCTCAAGAAATAATATTAACGTATTCCAGTTACACAAATGTTTACGAAAAGAAAACAATTCTTTTAAATTAAAAAAAAAAAACAAGTTACAAAATTGAAAGGTTGGTGTTTCGTTTTGTTTTATTTTTCACACATGAATTATCGATGAAAATTGGAATAAACAGCATGGCGTAAGACTAAATAAATCTAGAACGAAATAAACATTTTGGGCGTATTGGTTCTTCTTTGTTGTTTATGAGAGGTGACTAAATAAAGATCGAACAAACTGTTATGAAGTCAGATGTAATGAGTATCAGCTGGAGTTGAGAGATATGAGAAAACAGCCAGCTTTGTTCAGTTTATATGGTATTATAAAGAACCAGCCTAGATCACATTATAAGGTATTATAAAGAACCAGCCTAGATCACCTTATAAGGGATTATAAAGAACCAGCCTAGATCACCTTATAAGGGATTATAAAGAACCAGCCTAGATCACCTTATAAGGTATTAAAATAACCAGCATAGATCAGCTTATAAAGGTTTAAAAATAACTAGCCTAAACCAGCTTTATAAAGGAATAAAAGAACCAACTTAGATCAGCTTATAAAGGATTAAAAAAACCCAGCCTAGATTAGTTTATAAGGGAATAAAAAAACCAGCCTAGATCAGCTTATAAAGGATTAAAAAGAACTAGTCTAGATCAGTTTATAAGGGATTAAAAAAGAACCAGCCTAGATCAGTTTATAAGGGAATAAAAAGAACCAGTCTAGATCAGCTTATAAAGGATTAAAAAAGAACCAGCCTAGATCAGTTTATAAGGGAATAAAAAGAACCAGCCTAGATCAGTTTATAAGGGAATAAAAAAAACCAGTCTAGATCAGCATAAAGGATTAAAACCAGCCTAGATCAGTTTATAAGGGATTAAAAGGAACCAGTCTAGATCAGTTTATAAAGGATTACAAATAACCAGCCTAGATCAGTTTATAAAGGATTACAAATAACCAGCCTAGATCAACTTATAAGGTATTAAACAGAGCCAAACTATATCAGTTTATAAGGTATTAAAAAGAACCAAACTATATCAGCTTATCAAGAATTAAAAAGAACCAGCTTAGATCAGTTTATAAGGGAATAGAAAAAACCAGTCTCGATCAGCTTATAAGGTTTTAAAAGAACAAGCCTAAATCACCTTATAAGGGAGTAAAAGCACCAGCCCAGCTTACCTTATAAGAGATTAAAGAGAACCAGCCTAGATCAGCTTATAAAGGAATAAAAAGTGAAATGCAAGTGTAACACAATCATAAAACAAAGTGATTTGAAAGCAGTCAGAAGCGGGTTTCATTAGTTTTTTTTGGAATCCAATCCAAACAATGAAATAATAATATGAAATTAAAACAACATAAAAACAAAATCCATTCAAGTGGATGACGCAATGTTGTCGGGAAACAGAGGATGTTGTTTATTTTGGTTTCTATGGTGGCTCAGTAAACGGTTACTGGTTATACATTTTGTGATGATTGGGAAATAAATGTATAGAGCTAAGTATAACGTGTAATATCAACTGAAAAATAGAATAGATACGCGAAGTTTTTATTCAGGCGAAAATCCCAGTAGGTGATTCTTCAAACTTTGTACTCAGTGAAAATACGACAAATACGCGAGATGAGTTCGCGAATGTTATCCTGATAACTATTTAGTGCCTGTTAAACTAAAGTTGGAAGTTTAACACTGTTTAACACTGGAAAAAATGTTAATAATAAACAGTTAGATATAATAAACAGATAGGCATAAACAAGAAAAATTCGATTTAATGGCAAAAGTAAAGCACGAAGAATTCTAGTAATAGTGTGTGCATGCGCAGTAAAAACACTCATATGCAATTGCCAAAAATATGTGAATGTGAAAAAGATATATTTTTGAAGTCACGTGCAATTTTGTTAATAAGTTTCACGTGCATTAAAAAACGCTCGTGAAGTTGACTAAAATTTATGAAAGAAATAACAGATTCATTCTGTGCTTTGTTTTTTAAATAAAATTGCCAGAGTTGTAGAACAGCAGGCAAGGGTTATGGGAAAAAAACTGCTATTACTTGGAAAACATTAGAAACGTACATTACATTTGGAAGTGCAGGCATATTAAGGTGTTATATAGTAAGATCAACTATTCTATAAACGTAACACTTGAGTCCGGAGAAAAAGAGTTAAGAGTTTTGTAGTTTAATTTAAACTACAGACGATGATACTAGTGTAACGTGACATTGACATTTAAAGAGTATGTAAAAGAAGTCATTTATAGAACGTGTTTGTAGTTTAATGGCTGTTAGGATCCAACTATAGTTAAAACGATTATACTAGTGTAGACGTGACATTGCACGATCCAATTTGGACAAAATTATCAACACCGCTTTTAATATAATTAAAAGATGGGAATCTGGCATACACATTTGAGACAGTTACATTAGCGGATGAATACGTAGTAACGAAGAACCATAGTCGGTTCAGGATGTATGAACATCAAGATATTGGAACTACTTTATATAAACAAATAAAAATGGACTGACACTCCCCAGAATCATAAGGAGAAAGGTATATGGAGAGCTGTCTAGGATGTCAGGAGATTTATTTCTGTTTGTGTTTGTTTGAAGTTAAACACAAAGCTAAAAAAATGAGCTGAGCTATCTATGTTCTTCCCACCACGAGTATCAAACCTCGGACCGTAGTGTTTTAAGTCCCTTGACATACCGTTGTGCTAATGGGGTTTCAGGGTTTGTGGAAATTGCAGCCATACTTTTTTTTTTTTAAATTTCGCGCAAAGCTACTCGAGGGCTATCTGCACTAGCCGTCCTTAATTTTGCAGTGTACAACTAGAAGAAAGGCAGCTGGTCATCACCACCCGCCGCCAACTCTGAGACTACTCTTTGCCAAAGAATAGTCACATTATAACGTCCCCACGGCTGAAAGGGCGGGCATGTTTGGTGCGACCGGGATTCGAACCCGCGACCCTCAGATTACGAGTCAAACGCCTTAACCCACCTGGCCATGCGGGGCCTTACATAATTATAAAGAGATGTTAATTACTATTACATAAACTGATGCATCGTATTCAATTATAGGGGTAGTGCTGAATTAAATAGATGAAGATTGTATGGAACATTTAACGTATTTATATTAAAACATACTAACAGGTGAGAAAGCTTTCGCCACTACTTAAAGAGGGAGCTTGGTAATAAAAACGTTCTGTTACTACAGCAGTTTAGTTTTGTAGACCAACAAGTGGTTATCGATATGAAGACGCTCTCCTATGTTGATTGTTAATATTAGTCTGGTATCTTGCACTTATTAAAACTAAAATATATTTTTGTACAAGTATCGTATTTAAGATTCATCCGGCTGTAGTTAAAACTTGATGTTGGGCCTTAATGTATGGTTATGTAAATGAATGTACGAGTAATAATTTGTGATCCTGAACACTAAGGGTAGACCGAAGGACATATGGGTATTTCCCAATTCATTGAGTATAGATATATGTATAAAAATACTATAAATGTTTTGAAATGTCGCACTGACATACATATAAGACTACAGGGTTTATAAGATACCTAGACAATTTAATATATTAAATATACAGACTAATAACATATATAGAGAGTGAAATTTCCACTGTTTGAAGAAAGATCGTTTGTAGTGTGCAAGCATACAAAAAATTTTAAATTCTCTGATAAGAAAGATATTATGTTAGATGTAAGAAACATATGCCGAATTTGAGAGAGGTGAGGAAGCGGCTATCTTTGGTCAGTCTGTAGGACATTGGAGTTACAGTTAAAACATTATTAAAATGTTCAACCGTCTTCCCTGTGCAGCCAATGTGGAGATTATGGACTTGTTATGAGATATTGCAATGTGATGTATTGGGAAAAAGAGGTGTTAAGTTACAGAATGAAAGGGGTTTAATAAATAAAGACAGTGAAAACAAAACAGGACCAGGTGTGAGGAAAACAAAACAGGACCAGGTGTGAGGAAAACAAAACAGGACCAGGTGCGAGGAAAACAAAACAGGACCAGGTGTGAGGAAAACAAAACAGGACCAGGTGTGAGGAAAACAAAACAGGACCAGGTGTGAGGAAAAGAAATAAACCGAGCGTTGTTTGTCTTATAGCAAAGCCACATTGGACTAACTGTTGTGTCTTCTACAAAGAATGGAGCCCTAGGAGTTAACATTGTTAAACCGAGAGAGACAAGAGAAGCAAGTCATATGGATCGAGTAAGAAACAAAACCTGTGTTCAAATCTGCATATTATTGATTATAGGAGTAAACGTCAACGTATCATATTTACCTTAGTATCTTTCAGTTCACAGCAGGAATACGTACAACCTAAACAATGGGTTATAAATGTTGAATAAAGCGGTCGTAACACGAGCATTTATAAAAATTTATAAAATGGAGTATGTTTTAAATATGGTGCCTATGTTGTAGGTTAACTAAAGCCTCTTGTAGTAATGTTTATGTTCTGTTAGATTAAATCTCAATGAAATAATAGTATAAGTCTGCAGGCTGATACTTACCTTCCTTATGTATGTTTTTAATTTCATAACGTATCAGAGATGTATGTTTTATAACACGTAATCCAGAGATGGACTTTACTTAAATATGTGAATTATATATTTATTAATATGTTTGTATTTGTATAAGGTTCAAGCTTTTCGACATCTTAAACATACTAGCCCACCGCTAGTACAGCGGTATGTCTTTGGATTTACAACACTAAAATCAGGGGTTCGATTCCCCTCGGTGGGCTCAGCAGATAGCCCGATGTGGCTTTGCTATAAGAAAAAAAAACACACTTAAGCATATTAAATGAAAAACATGGGCGTTGCATCTATGTAAAACCAATATTAAATATACATATATATATATATATCTGTGTATACAAATTATTTAAATATTTGTAGATCAGAATATGTTACAATAACTTATCCATCATGAACTTCGAGGTTTAGGAAAAACAACAAAACAACTCTCCTTTCGATTGCTAATAAGGTTCAATATTAACGTACGTCTTTACCTAAGGCTTGTTAAACGAAGAATTTTTTCCACTATATATAATGCACACGTCATTAAATATGAAAGCTACCTGCTGGTATAACGCTGAAGTTACAACGATCTATCTGCGTGCCAATTGCGTTCTTCGCCCAACAACTCAATATTCCGTAACCATATCTTGTTCTTGGCTTATATGTGGCTTCACTAACTGTTTTGTTAGTTGTGTAGGAACGCAGTTCGAGACTCTCAAAGGTATTGTTCAAAGTCCAGTGAAAGGTAACATCTGTGGGATCTGCCAGAACTTCGCACCTGATCATCACAGACTCCTTCCTTCCAACACCGTAAACGATTTTCTGACCAGGTTTACAAACAGGAGCATCTATTACAGAGTTGATAAGAAATATATCAAAAATGCTCAGGAAACTGCACAGCAAAAGGTTGCGTTGGAAAGAAGGTACCAAAATATTTGTCAAATAGTACATAAGTTAAACTTTTTTTATCATTTTACACAAGAAGTTTTATTTGAATATTTAAAACAGAAAAAGTCAGTTACAGGCATTACTTTAATTCTAACGTGTATTTATCTCCCTATTTCTTAGGTAAGATATTCATTATCTTAAAAAAAAATTAGTATGAAGTCCATTTTGTTATTCGATTCAGTTGAATTCTTCCGACATATAAATTAGTACCATTAACGATATATTTTCTGCAGATCATATATAAACACAAGTTCACTGTGGTGAGTAAATGATAACTAAAATACTATGTGTATATATATTGTTGTTTTGAATTAAGCACAAAGCTGCACAATGGCTATCTTTGCTCTGCCCATCATGGGTATCGAAACCCAGTTTTTAGCGTTGCAAGTCCACAGACATACCGCTGAGCCACTGGGAGGCTTTTATATATATATATATATCACAAAAATATTAGTTTTTCTCTTCCCATTTTCTGTTGTCTAGAAATATTTACGTGAGCTGAAAGTCATCAAATCTTTTATAATTAAACGGCAAGTAGTAAATCGAACGTTTGTTTTTTCTTTGAATTTCGCGCAAAGCTACTCGAGGGCTATCTGAGCTAGCCGTCCCTAATTTAGCAGTGTAAGACTAGAGGGAAGGTAGCTAGTCATTACCACCCACCGTCAACTGTTGGGCTACTCTTTTACCAACACATGGTGGGATTGACCGTCCCATTATAACGCCCTCACGACTAAAAGGGCGAGCATGTTTGGTGCGACGGGGATTCGAACTCGCAACCCTCTGATTACGAGTCGAAAGCCTTAATCATCTGGCCATGCCGGGCCGTAAATCGAATGATACACCGGGTTGCGTATACAATGTTAATACCTTAAACAGTCTATCTTATGATTGTTTGTTTTTTTTTTAATTTCGCACAAAATTACTCGAGGGCTATCTGTGCTAGCCGTCCCTAATTTAGCAGTGTAAGACTAGAGGGAAGGCAGCTAGTCATCACCACCCACCACCAACTCTTGGACCGTTCTGTTACCAACGAATAGTGGGATTGAACAACACATTATAACTCCCCCAAGACTGATGGGTGAGTATGTTTGATTGGACTGGGATTATATCCCGAGACCCTCAGAATGTGAGTCGAGCGCCTTTATTACGTGAGCTTACAATGCAGAGAAATGTAATAGAATTATCATGCCAACAGCCCTTTTAAAATAACAAGCACAACAATAAAGGGAACTTTCTATGATTCATGCTTTAATTTTTATCATATATAAACTAATTAAACGCAAGTGCTTGAGTGAGACGTGGCTGAGTGGGAGTGCAGATGAAAAGATTCAATGTTCCAACCACGATACATTTAGTGAAAACTCAAATTTTTCATTTTTGACGCATTTCATAGTTAAGAATAGCAAGTAAAATAGCGGTTGTTGCTATCTGGTTCTTCAACCATTAATTAGAAATTTTAAATTGGAGATGGCTTGATCTGTAACTTGAAGATAGAAACTCATAACTTAGATTATATAGCGAATAAGGTAATCTTTCAGCTTGAAATATTAAATTAGAAAAAAGTGTCAATCGACAACTTATATTGATTCTATATTTCTAGTCATAGATTTTATGATCAAGTTAAACGTTATTACAAGATGTGAAAACAAGAAAGTATAACATATTCATTCAGCTTTAAATTTTCAATAATCGTCTATGTGTATATTTATAAACTTCGTGTAACTATTAAACAAAGTAAAAGTCATTATCTTGTATGAAAAATAATGTAATTAAAAATATTGTAATATTGAAATTACACAATGTAACAGAATGTTTACTTTTTTCTTGTTCCTGGACAGAAAGTTTTATTTCCAAATTGTTTATGTCTAAAGTAAATGGAAAAGACCTATTTTTCTATTCAAACTTTGCTTTCGTGACCTGGGAGCGTATGACAAAAACATGATGGTAGACTATATTTAGGGGCTGATACGTGAAAGTGATTTACATTACAGTCGTAAATCTCGAAAAACTACTCACTTCTAAACATTTTTGTATAACTTTAGTATAAATACATGTACAATTGAAATAAATACAATGAAAACTGACACAGACGAAACTATTTTTATTTATTTACGTAGACAAGTATGTGTTCATATACAATCTTATAATAACCCAACTTATATCTTTACTTCAACACCAGGTCTTAAAAAAGTCATTTTATAAATGCACTGTCAGTTATATTTTAAAATTTCAACCTATGTTTGGTGTCAACTGAATATTGAAATCGGGTGTATTAACTTACAGTGCACTCGCAATGTAATTTCCTCACTTTCTGCATCTCCCTCTATGTTGGATGCGATACACTGATAGCGCCCTCTTCTTTCTCGAGTAACTTTCTGCAAAACCAAAGTCTGGTTACTAATAATAATGCCTTCTATTTTCTTGCTATAAAGTGGCTTTCCTTCAAACATCCATCAATTTCGGATACCCAAGGATTGGCCTGAATGTTGCAATCGAAATAGACGTCACTTCCTTCCCGAATGGCATCGTGTTGTATGTTTGCTCCTAAAGAAAGTGTCAGTCTGGGTTGGTCTGAAACCAATAAAAGTTATGAGGTGTAATTTAATATTGAATATCTATTATTTCTACCGAAACAAATTAAATTGTTGAATGTTAGTATGAATTTATACGTTAAAAATATGTTGTGTTTTTGTGTTTCATATCCATTTAGTTGAATGTAGGTGGGAGTTAATACGTTAGATATATGTTGTGTTTTTGTGTTTCAAATTTAGTTGAATGTAGGTGTTAATTTATACGTTAAAATTTGTATTTGTTTTCATGTCCATTTAGTTCAGTTCGGTGACAACAATTATTTTTAGACCATTTTGATATATCCCAAAAACATATACTTATTTGAGTTGATAAATAAAATATATAAACGTAAAGATTCAAGTTTAGAGTTAGACAAAAGGTATCCATTTCTGTACTTAAAAACAAAGAAGCAAAAAATATTACAACTTTGATATATCATTAATAAAAATTAGTAACACGATAGTTCAGAAGTTTACAGGCCCCGGCATGGCCAAGCGTGTTAAGGAGTTCGACTCGTAATCCGAGGGTCGGGGGTTCGATCCCGGTCGCACCAAACATGCTCGCCCTTTCAGCCGTGGGGGCGTTATAATGTGACGGACAATCCTACTATTCGTTGGTAAAAGAGTAGCCCAAGAGTTGGCGGTGGGTGGTGATGACTAGCTGCCTTTTCTCTTGCCTTACACTGCTAAATTAGGGACGAATAGTGCATATAGCCCTCGAGTAGCTTTGCGCGAAATTCAAAAACAACATCATAAGTTTAACCAGTTAACATTTCGATAACCAGAAACCAACTTGAAGTAAAAATGTACAATCAAGACTTTTAACTTGTTAACCAGAATATGACCGAAGAGGGACAAAACGCTGTTCTGTACTTTATGTTAATTAAAGTTTTAATACCCATACCAGCCATCTTTAGAATAAATTGAACTTTCTTTTCCAAAAAAACCTGAATTTAAAAGTTTATGTGAGAAACGTAAAACTAGTTGTAATAAATGAGTTTAATATTTTATTATAAAAATATGTATTTATAATTTTAGGTTTACAAAATGAAGGCAGGTTTAGATATACTGATAAAAATGAAATAATTTTGTAAATGTTGTTGCATCTCTACATCTTCGTGATGACGAAAAACCCGCTGAAGTAAAAATGTATCTCAGGACGGTTGGTTACAGGTATTGACACTTATAAAGCAGAGAACAATGTTTCCTTCTTCTTAGGTCATCTTCAGGTTAACACTTTATTTGCGTATCGAGCGTGGGTCACAGCCAGCGGGCTTGAACTATGAATCAGTTATTGGTTTCCGCAAAAATGTGCCTCTTAATTTGGGGTTATGAGTTCAATTCGTTCAGTTTTCGATTAGCGACCTCCATTTTAGTCTGACTGTTTAACTGTCTGAGAGTCAAGTCCACTAAACTAAACTAAAAATCGTGGCAGGTATTCCGATTTAACACTTAGCATCTCAAAAATAGATGCAAAGCAATCGAGGACGCTCAGAAGAGTCCGTCTCTTTGCCCTGATCGCGAAGTTCAATTTAATCGAGCTAGTGATTAATAGCAAAGGTCCGTAGGTGGTCTGCGAGAGGTTAAACGTTGATTTTAAATATAATTAGACATAATAAACATTACTAAATTGAGTTAGACGACACTAGTAAATAGGGTAGACAGTATGAAGTATGCGCAGATAACCGATTGTATAGTTTTACGCAGACGTTCTTTAAAAACTAGATATTTGAACGTGCTTATTAATGTACATAACATTCCATAGATTTCTGTATTACTCAATAGCAATTTCCAGTCAACACATAGATTTATGTAAAGTATACAGTAGAACGTTCAGCGGCCAGGTGTGTTAAGACGTTCAACTCCTAATTGGAGGGTTACGGGTTTGATTCCTCGTCGCATAAAACGTGCTCGCTCTTTCAACCGTGGAGACGTTATAATGTTACGATCAATCCCACTAGTCGCTGGTAAAAGAGTAGCCCAAGAGTTGGCTGTGGATGGTGATGACTAGCTGCCTTAACTCTAGTCTTACACTGCTAAATTAGGGACGGCTAGCGCAGATAGTCCTCGTGTAGCTTTGCGCAAAATACAAAACAAACAGAACCTACAGTTTCTTTCTCATAACACTTGAAAAATTACCAAACCTTTTGGTATCTACTAAGAACGATTTGTAAAATCAAGAACTAACTTTGAGATTATTAAACTTGAGATATTAACACCAACTAAAATGGATGTTTTAATATTATTTTTTAACTTTCAATACCTAAGGCACAGTAAAAAAAAACAAAAAAAACAAGAGAGATTTCAATAACTTTTACCATCTTGAGATTCGTAATATGGGGCAAATATTTTCATTTCTGGCACAACTCAAAACATTAGTGTGATATTTTTGGTTGGAACGCCATGAAAGAATAATACCATGTTTTTCTCAATACTGTCTCATTCAAATCTTTTCTATTGTTTTACTTACGTTTATAAGATGAGTTGCGTAAAATTAAATTGGCCAAATATTTCTTTTTCAGATAAATATGTTCACGGTGGTGCTATAAACCGACTTTCGGTACTCGCGAGGGGCAGAACCCAGGTCGCACATATTGTAGTTTTATATTATAAACTGACCAACCAATCAGATAAATATTGCGTTTTTATGTACCGTGTATACTCGTTGCCTAGGCGAATATTTGTGACCAGTTATTAGGCTATAATTTAGGTGTCGACTAGCACGCTCAAAACATGAAACAGAACCTCAATTGATAGAAATGATAATAAACAGCAAGAACTTACAAACGTGAAAACGAGTTATCGTAATAATGAAATAATCACTTTTTTTTAACAAATAAGGATTTTACATTTCTATCCATCAGTAGTATTATCACCCCTCACGTTCGCCAATGATTTACGACTTATAATGGCGCGAATAATAAATAGTTAGATACGGTTCAGAGAGTAATAAAATAGTAAACTTGAAACAAATCTAGTTTCCTGTTACACATATGACGACATTCTAGTGACAGTATAAAAAGGCCCAGCATGGCCAGGTGGTTAAGACACTCGACTCGTAATCTGAGAGTCGCAGGTTCGAATCCCGTCACACCATACATGCACGCCCCTTCAGCCATGGGGGCATTATAAAGTTACGGTCAATCTCACTATTCCTTGGAAAAGAGTAGTCAAGAGTTGGCGGTGGGTGATGATAATTCGCTCCCTTTTCTCTATTCTTACACTGCTATGTTAGGAACGGTTAGAGCAGATAGTCCTCGTGAAACTTTGCGTAAAATTAATGAAAAAAACAGTATTAGTAGTCAAAATATGCCACGTGGTTGGTTTCTGGGTTCGAGCTCTGGGTGGAGATAGGAGACTAGGGTTGTTTTCGTAAGGACTTGGAATAAAGTGTGATCTGGCCTGGGGTTATTTATTCTTTTCGGTTGCTAAAAAAAATGGGTTTACACGAGATACGTGAAAAGTTAAGATTCTTTGGTCAAAATTTAAGGGTTGGCTATCACACCAATATATAAGGCACTACATATCGCCGGGACTATTTTAATTTTTCATACCGAATGTACCACCGTTGGATTACACATATTAAGTAGCTTCAGTTAACGTCCGCCGAAACCAACGCTTACTGTAAAAAATGGATTGCATTTCTCATTTTCTGTTAAAAATATATTGTAAACATAAAAATACACTGTAAACCTTAGGGGATTAAATAAATATTTACAATATCTTTTGTTATATTTCTGTGGTATTCGGATGTTTTTAGAGACCTTGTAACCAGCGGAGTAATACACTCTGTCACTGTGGATCGTCTTATCAAAATCTCTTCCATAAAACAATAAATTTAGTATTGAATAATGCGGATTACTTTTCACCACATATGATGTTTGACTTTATAACGTTATCAACCATCAAAATTTTTATCATAGATACAACATAAGAGCCGAGCGATTCATATTATTTTTTTTATAATTTGCCTAAACACGTCAACAGAGAACAAGGTATGTATTAGAACTTATTTATTGTCATAAGTAATAGTACTGCAAACTTCTCTAATAATGTGCTTTCCTATCAGTATCGGGTTCGACTCCCCGGTACACCAAACATGCTCGCCCTTTCAGCCGTGAGAATGTTATAATGTATCGGTAAATCCCACTATTCGTTGGTAAAAGAGTAGCCCAAGAGATGGCGGTGGGTGGTGATAACTAGCTGCCTTCCCTCTATTCTTACGCTGCTAAATTAGGGACGGCTAGGGCAGATAGCCCTCGTGTAGTTTCGCGCGAAATTCCAAACGAAACAATGCTATCAGTATCTGAGGTACATATTTTTTTAATGTTTTTCTTCAGTCATGTATTTTTTTTTTGTGATATACTTTGCACGATACGGTTAAAAACAGTCGAATTCTGACCGTGATGAAAGAGTGGTAACCAGAACACATTGAACTCTGTTTAATAGTCTATTTCTGTTTGTCATTCACCAGTGGTCTGAAGCCACAGTGCCTCCTAGTGGCAGCGACATTCCTTATTAACCACCACAACTGACTGACTCTGATGACATGTGTTTGAACAGTTATTAATAATGTAATGCTACATCCCTAATCCGGTCTCTATGAAAGTCGGATGCAATTCCTCTTTCAGCCATTGTCTGGTAGACAATAACATAGAGAAATATCTGTATTTGAAAGGTCAATAAACCATTGGAGAAATTCAGTTATTGATTTATGATAAGTATGGTTACGTACAACTTTGTTTTAATAAGACGTGAAAATCCATGACAGGAAAACAAATTCTACACGTGCAAACTTAGATTTAGTTAGAGAAATTTAAAGATTAAGTAATATATAATATATTTTTTTTTTTTTACTGTTATGTATTAATAGTGGATTTAACTCGGGAAATGTTTATTACAGAGGAATACATGTGTGCATGTATATATGTATATAAAGGTGGCCTTCCATCGTTTCAACTCTCTACTTAGGTCATCATTGTTTGTTTGAATATCGTGCAAAGCTACACGAGGGCTATCTGCGCTTGCCGTCCCTAATTTACCAGTATAAGACTAGAGGGAAGGTAGATAGTTATCGCCACCCACGCCAGCTCTTGGGCTATTCTTTTACCATCAAATGGTGGGATAGACCGTCACGTTATAACGCCCACACGGTCTAAAGGGCGAGAATGTTTGGTGTACCGGGGATTCGAACCCGCAACCCTCGGATTATAAGTCGAGCGCCTTAACCACCTGGTGGAATTTAAAACAAACAAACAATAAAATAATAACGAAAACAAAAAGCAAAGGTTTTTCATAAAATATTTTGGTCTCATAGATACTGTATGTAAGTAATCAGTAATACTGATGGTGAAATTGATTGCTCTTGATTCACGTGACTAAAACGTCATTCTAAGCTTATATTCTCTATTGTGCAGTTTATTTTAAAATGTCAAAACGTTGCACAGATAGATTTATATTTATATTATTATTTCTTTCTCTGTAATAAACTTTGCACGAGTTAAAAACAATGGAGCAAGAACGGATTTTTATATCAAAAATTATACTTACAAAATATCGTGACTATCCATCCATCTTCCAAAGCACTGTGTGGAATCAAAACATTATCTGCTTGGCACGACAAATATTTGCCATGGTCATCTATGGTCGGAATAAACCTAATTTTGCTAATTGTCACGTTATCTCTCCTTGGAACCACAGCTCCAGACATTTTGTCACTTCCTTTCTTCCATACGATTCGAGCAGGTGGTCGAGAACCACTTGACTGGCACACAAGCTCAACTTGACGCCCTGCTGAAAGGGGTGTCTTTAGTGTTGTAATTCGGACATCTAGGGGCTTCACTGACACCATGCATAGAAATGGAGGTGTTTATGACCATTATTTACAATGTGGAAAGTTACATTTGAAAATTCAATTTTTATTTAAAAAAAAACACACGACAATTTTCAAAGCACTTCAGGTGTTTAGCTTCATAAGAAAAAACATGTGTGTTAAAACCTTTTTGAAAGTAACCTATTTTAGTTCTCAGTTAATTTTATATATTTTATTACAAATACACTCCTTGATTCGGTACAAATCCAAAATCATTCTAATTCAAAATGAACTCGTAAACCGCAGTTTCAACTGAATATTTCACTTCTCTAAAATGTCATTAGATTTTACAGCTTGTGAAAATTTGTCCTCGAAAAATTATACGTTTATTCTTGTTTAGTTTCAGGTAAAAACTGCGTGGTCATTTGTAAAATGAAGCTTATGAAGTTGCGGTTACTGGCCGTTTATTTAAGTATATACCGGTTTTATTAAGATGTAAATAGTTTTAGCATTAATTGTTTTTTAACAAATTATGATATTGTTAGATTAAACAATTTTTCATTCTCAATGGGATTGACCGTAGCTTTATAACGCCCCCATGACGGAAAGGGCGAGCATGTTTGGTGCGACTGGGATTCGAACCTGAGACCCTCAAATTACGAGTCGAACGTTAGTATAGCGGGAAGTCTACAGATTTACAACGCTAAAATCAGGGGTTCGATTCCCCTTGGTGGGCTCAGCAGAGAGTCTGATGTGGCTTTGCAACGAGAAAACACAAACACACCAACAAAACAATTATTTTAACCACTTAAGAAAGTTCAGTGTTGTTGTTAGCAAACAATTTTCATTCAAATTAGGAAGATTTCACGTTTTATTTCATGTTAAAGGTTTTAAATTTCTTCCAAATAATAATTTCATCCGTTATATATGTAAAAACAGCTGGTGTGGGTGCAGAAAGTACTATGTAGAGGAGCGAACACCGTTTCAACCTTTTTCGGTAATAGACCCGGCATGCCCAGGTGAGTTAAAGCGTTCGACTCGTAATCTGAGGGTCACGGGTTCGAATCCCCGTCGCATCAAACATGCTCACTCCTTCAGCTGTGGGGGTGTTATAATGTCAATCCCACTATTCGTTAGTACAAGAGTAGCCCAAGAGTGGACGTCGGGTGGTGATGACTAGCTGCCTTCCCTATAGTCTGACACTACTAAATTAGGGACGGCTAGCGCAGATAGCCCACGTGTAGCTTTGCGCTAAATTCCAAAACAAATAAACAAACAAGTCACTTCCAAAGATCAAAAGAATATTACAAAATTGTTTTCCCAAATTATGTTTATTATCTGATCATTCAGATTATATAAACTAGTTTTACTGTACGAAAGACTCATTACAATTACTACGGATTTTGATTGAATTATAATTTAATTACGTTTGTTTAATATAACATAACTGAAATACTTATAGCTAAGCAGATATATTAAAAGCAATGCATGTATAGGAATATATATATATATCTATACATACAAAATAAAATAAACTAGCTCGTTTAAATACAAATAAACGGTCAAATATTAATGAATTTTCCCAGACTTTATATAAATGAGCTAGGACTAAATGGATTTTAAGTACTAATAGAAACATACGACAACCTATTCATTCCTAACGTTTGTTTTAAAGTTTGTCGTGTATTACGTAGTAACTTTAGTAAGTACTAATTTGCAATCCTAAGAGAGAGGTTAAGCCTCGCAGATGTACCATTCTGCATTATAATATACATCCTTCGAGTTTAACTTTAGTAACGCATATTTCGTGAATATATAACTGTGACAGAATGTCTCTTTCGTGTTCGATTATGTATTAAACACATACATAATTATCCAATATTATTAATTTTTATGAAGATTATTTTGTAATTTAAAATCGCAAATTTGAATATTTATCGATTAAAGTTTTAAGACTTGAAAATAAATGATTTTAAAATAATATATTTACCACATAATAACATATTTCACCTTACACAAACATATCATATTATAATTTACTTTAATTATACGGAAATAAAAGTCTACGAAAAACAAATCGGAAAAGTGTCATTTTTGAAACTAAATTTTGCACTAAATGAGGATTAATTTGTGTGTATATTTATGAGTTACTGTCGTAAAATTTATCTCCCATCTTACATAGGTCCAGGTGTACGATCAATTTTCATTATTTTCAAGTAGAGCTACTCAAATAGATCTGTACCCGTATATAAGCCCATTTATGGCACATCTTCGTGGTACCTGAACATTTAGTCCTAAAAAATAAGTATGAATTTGAATGCAGTTTCAAACATGACGCCCTCTCGAAAAGAGCCACGGACGCAAATTCAAAGATACCTTTGAGTCCAACGATCGTGAAAGTTTACTCTTTCGTAGAACTTTATGAAACCTAAATGATCTTTTCTTTTTTTTTGGCACGTTTAACCTCCTACTGGCAGCCCCTTCTTAATGGGGCTGCGCCACGTAGATTGCATACTCCAAAGTTGCGGATAAGTTCGCGAAAAAGGAAACACATTTACAAAACACATCAACCAGGAGGTCAAAATGTCAAGAGTGCTTTGAAATATGCGCAATAAGAAGTGCAACGGTAGATCACTGGTACCAATAATTATTTTTAGATCAGACACGTGCGCATTTTTTACCAATAATATTTCTTACAACCCGACGGATAATTAACAACTGAGTTGTTTTTTCTCTAGTAGATAAGAAATTTTGAAAAGAGGTAGGGATATCAGTTACTAATCGCTGAAATTATTTTTCTTACCTATTTTATGTTCGAAAACTTAAGCAGAACTTAAGTACGCAACTGACTTTACAAGTAATTCAAGAAGAAATAAAAATTGTGGTGCAGTCTGAGTTTGAATTTTTTTAGTAAGTTTTGTTCTTCAGCATCAAGAGAAAAGTGCTTCAGAAGAACCATTTATTTCCTTGTACCTTCAACTAATGACTGTGGAGACGTTATTTTAAACTGCAACAGTAATCGATTTTTGGTGATAGAAGATAACTTTAAGAGCTGGAACGTGAGGAACATTCTGTTAAAAAATGCTGTTTAGAATCTCTAGAAATACTTCAGAAAATATCAGGATCAAAATTTCTTGAGTCTGGTTGAAACTCGATGGGTAAAGTATACTTTACAAATCAACAGTGTCAAGAGTCGGTTCGCTTTCCGAATAAACCAGATTCCGGACAATACTAATGGTTACAATCAATTACAAAGTGGTTCCTGAACCTTACTGAGTTACACTTCATTAAAGAAAGACATTTTTTCTGTTTACTCAATAAAAACATTTAACAACGTAATTCGTGGGATTTTTAGTTCTATAGGACAGGTATAGCGTCATCTACAATTTTCATCCAATAGGAAAATATTATTTTATTCTCTTGGTGAAAAAAAAAAATATATATATATATATACTTTTCAGCGTATATCTAATTTGATGACAACTAAATGAAATGGAATTCTTTGAACCACTGTATCTGATGTTTATTAATAAATACAAAATCGGCTAAAACGTACTATGCGTTTACACTCTGGAAACTCGATCTTCAAATCCTTGCAAAAAAAAAAACATACTTTTTTTCATTCTTATACGAAGAACGGCCTTAGTACACATAAGATATTCCTTTCAAGATGTTAGCGCTTACAATTTAAGTCCAAAGTCACTGATTTGGACACTGGCATGCTCAAATTGCTGTTGGACGCTTCGCATGTCAAAACTGACATTAAGAAGTCTCTCTGTAGACGGTTTATTAGTAACTCGTTCCGTACAGCTCCACCAGGGGTCACATAGTAATCGTCATCCAGTAGAGATGAGTCTTTCCACCACGTGACAGTCGGTGTTGGGTCCCCTATGTGACACAGTATTTAAATATTTATATCTGTCTTGATAAAATTATACATACAGAGTTAATTTGTTCACTAATTTTAGAACTACATAATAATAAATAAGAATAAATATGATAATACGTGTCCAGTAAATGAAAATATAAACAAAGTAGGTATATGGAGTGTATATGTTTGCTGTTAATACAAAATTACATAACGGGCTAACTGTAATTTGTCCATCACTGGTATCGAAATCCGGTATATAGCATTGTAAGACTGCAGACATATCGCTATGCCACTCGGCATTCAAAAACTATTAAATTGTTTGTTTGTTTTCAATTTTTCATGCAAGGCTACTCGAGGGCTATTTGCGCTAGGCTTCCGTAATTTAACAGTGTAAGACTAGAGGGAAGGCAGCTCGTCATCACCACCTATTGCCAAGTCTTGGGCTACTCTTCTATTAATGAATAGTAGGATTTATTTGCAAGATTCTAACGCCCCACGGCTGGAAGGGCTATCTTCTTTGGTGCAACGGAAATTCGAGCCCACAACCCTCAGATTACGACTCGAGTACCTTAGGCAACTGACCATGCCGGGCCCGTTATAATACGTCACTCATCAGCATGGGTCCCCATTGGCTCAGCGGTATATTTGCGGACTTACAACGCTAAAAACCAGGTTTCAATACCTGTAGTGAGCAGAGCACAGATAGCCCATTGTGTAGCTTTGTGCTTAATCCAAACAACAACAATCATCAGCATGAGGAATAAGGGAGATTTGCAGAACGTTTAAAGCTGTCGCATTTAAAGCTTCTAAAACATACTGTGTGTGATGACCCGCTTTGGAATCTTGGAACCTAAATAGTTGTGTACCAGGTACTAGGCTTGTCAATTTATTAAATGAAACATGATTTTCATCTCCGAGTAATAGCTGAAATGACACGTTTCTTTATTATTTTTTTAGGTTTATAATTCATTACTACTTTTTTATAAGAACTCCATATATCGCTATTGTCACGTCATCAGAATGAAACATGTTTCATATAATAGTAGGATCTATATACCATGTTTTTTTTCTATGTTTAAAGCTAGAGTTTTATATATTAATCTATAGAAAGAAAAACAACTTATTAACTTTGAAATGAGCCTGGCATGGCCAAGCGTATTAAGTTGTGCGACTCGTAATCTGAAGGTGGCGAGTTCGCATTCCCTTCGCGCCAAACATGCTTGCCCTTTCAGCCGTGGGGCGTTATAATGTTACGATCAATCCCATTATTCGTTTGTAAAAGAATAGCCCAAGAGTTGGCGGTGGGTGGTGATAATTAGCTGCCTTCTCTCTAGTCTTACACTGCTAAATTAGGGACGCCGAGCACAGATAGCCAACGAGTAGCTTTGTGCGAAATTCAAAGACAAAACAAACACAACAAACTTTGAAATATATCATTATTTGACTACATTCGTGTATATATTGAGTGGAACAAACATTACTCAATATCATGATAGTATGTCTTGTATTGGTAAATACGGTTAACATTCTTTGTGGTTTACTGTTAGTACTGGATAAAATATACTCTTCAAAAAAAGAAACGCAAAAGGCAAAATTTGAGACATATTGTTAACAAGTTTACTTCGGGTAGATCTATATGACATGTGTGAAAATTTGCACATTCACTGCTGAACATCCAAAGTCTGCAAAGGCGAAGCCCACGCTCACTAGTTGAAGTTTAACGTCACTGAACGTCAATAACGAGTATGCCCCCAGTAAGCATAAATAACTGCTTGGCATCTCCCGCCCATGGAAGCGATGAAATGACGAATCACATCCTGTGGAATGGCTGTCCACTCAGCCTGCAAAGCTGCTGCAAGCTGAGGTAGAGTCTGGGATTGAGGTTGTCGCCGTTGCAGACGTCGATCCAACTCGTCTCAAAGATGTTCGATGGGGTTTAAATCTGGTGATCTGTAGGGCCAGGAAAGAACGTAGATGTTGTGGTGTCTCAAGAAGACAGTGGTGAGTCGGGCTGTGTGAGGACGGGCGTTGTCATGTTGAAAAATGTTGTTGACGTTCACCATGATGGGTTGCACATGGTGCCTAAGAATCTCGTCGACGATTGCGTACGGTCTGATCGGAAATCCTACGCAGCCCTGGTATGGTTGAGGCAGTCAGTAGACGTCGCAGTGGTGGTCCTATCCCGAAGGTGACGTAATCGGATGTAGCGATCTTGTGCGGGTGCGGTCACACGAGGTCTGCCAGATCGTGGACGGTCACGAGTTGATCCATGTTGTTGGTGACGATTCTATAGCCTTGTGATGGTGCTTGGGTGGACATTCACAGCTCTGGCAACATCTGATTGAGATTCACCTGCTTCCTATCGATCAATGGCGTTGTTGCGTTGTGCTTCAGTAAGTCTTGGCGTAACTGTATTGCGTGTGGGTGGCTTAACGCTGAGCTATGGAAACTGAGAACCTGTCACTTTTATAGGGATTTTGCACATGTTGCACTTGTAGAACATTCAGATCTCTCAAACAAATTTATTGGAGACGAATCCGCTTTGACGAAAAATCCGATGTTTTCCTCCGTTTTCGAAGTGCACAACTTTTATTGTCATTTTGGTCTTACAATCAGTGCCTTAACACGTGTAACATCACATACTCTGAGCTTGTAACGTTATTACATATATTTCTCTTTAAAATAACAAAAATATCCATTTTGAGTTTCTTTTTTTTAAGAGAATACTACGAAACAATTGAAACCTAATTATTTTTTTTTCAAAATAATAGTAATAAACTAAATTATTTTCTAAGTGAAACAATTATGTACTCATTTATGTCCACCCTTTATAAATATTCATGTGTTACTATCAGCTGTCATGACATTTTTTGAAATGTGCGTTCGTATATGAATAATAATTATTTGTGACAATAAATAAATATCAGAATAATCTTCTCAAAAATAAATCTTGCCTACAAAATTAGGTTTAAGAGGGAACTACTATTAAAAATTCGACATTTTGTATTAGAGTGAAGTCAAACACACAAAAGGGAAGTGAATTGCAAGAAGAAATCTGTGAAAATGTGTAATCATAGAATTGATAAGATATTAAATCATGAGATTCTTTACTGGTCCAAGTTAGATTTATTGTTCGGATGCCGTATGATCATAAAACTTGGTTTTACGATGGATAATTAGTAAAAGGGTGAGTGAGAAAAAGATTAAATGAGGAAATTGTAAAAAATATGTAATTTTACTGGAAACCACATTGATCCAATACAGAGTAATGAGAGTCCAAATCTTCCTTATCAGCCATTATATTCTCTATCATAGAATAATGACAGTTAAATTATTTATAGTAAGCCTTACGTTTTACTAATATTGAGTAATGAGAGTCCAAATCTTACTTATCAACCGTTATTTTCTCTATTAAAGAATAATGACAGTTAAATTATTTATAGTAAGCCTTAATTTTTACTAATATTGAGTAATGAGAGTCCAAATCTTACTTATCAGCTATTATATTCTATATTATAGAATAATGACAGTTAAATTATTTATAGTAAGCCTTACTTTTTACTAATATTGAGTAATGAGAGTCCAAATCTTACTTATCAGCCATTATATTCTCTATTATAGAATAATGACAGTCAAATTATTTATAGTTAAGCCTTACTTTTCACTGATATTGAGTGATGAGAGCCCAAATCTTACTTATCAGCTATTATATTCTATATTATAGAATAATGACGGTTAAAATATTTATAGTAAGCCTTACTTTTTACTAATATTGAGTAATGAGAGTCCAAATCTTACTTATCAGCCATTATATTCTCTATTATAGAATAATGACAGTCAAGTTATTTATAGTTGAGCCTTACTTTTCACTGATATTGAGTGATGAGAGCCCAAATCTTACTTATCAGCTATTATATTCTTTATTATAGAATAATGACGGTTAAATTATTTATAGAATGCATTACTTTTTACTGATATTGAGTAATGAGAGTCCAAATCTTACTTATCAGCCATTATATTCTCTATTATAGAATAATGACAGTCAAATTATTTATAGTTGAGCCTTACTTTTCACTGATATTGAGTGATGAGAGCCCAAATCTTACTTATCAGCTATTATATTCTTTATTATAGAATAATGACGGTTAAATTATTTATAGTAAGCATTACTTTTTACTGATATTGAGTAATGAGAGTCCAAATCTTACTTATCAGCTATTATATTCTATATTATAGAATAATGACAGTTAAATTATTTATAGTAAGCATTACTTTTTACTACTATTGAGTAACGAGAGTCCAAATCTTACTTATCATCCATTATTTTCATCTATTATAGAATAATGACAGTTAAATTATTCATAGTTAAGCCTTACTTTTACCAATATTGAGTAATGAGAGTCTAAACCTTACTTAACAGACATTATTTTCTCTATTATAGAATAATGACAGTTAAATTAATTATAGTGAGCCTTACTTTTACCAATATTGAGTAATGAGAGTCCAAATCTTATTTATCAGCCATTATATTCTCTATTTTAGAATAATGACGGTTAAATTATTTATAGTAAGCCTTACTTTTTACTAATATTGAGTAATAAGAGTCCAAATATTACTTATCAGCCATTATATTCTCTATTTAGAATAATGGCGGTTAAATTATTTATAGTAAGCCTTACTTTTTACTAATATTGAGTAATGAGAGTCCAAATATTACTTATCAGCCATTATATTCTGTTTTATAGAATAATGACGGTAAAATTATTTATAGTAAGCCTTACTTTTTGCTAAGATAGAGTGAGGAGAATCCAAATTTTACTTATCAGCCATTATTTTTTCTATCATAGAATAATGACAGATACATTATTTATAATAAGCCTTACTTTTTGCTAATATTGAGTAATGAGAGTCCAAATCTTACTTATCAGCCATTATATTCTCTATTATAGAATAAAGAGAGTTAAATTATTTTTAGTAAGCCTTACTTTTTACTAATATTGAGTAATGAGAGTCCAAATCTTACTTATCAGCCATTATATTCTCTATTATAGAATAAAGAGAGTTAAATTATTTTTAGTAAGCCTTACTTTTTACTATTATTGAGTAATGAGAGTCCAAATCTTACTTATCAGCCATTATATTCTCTCTTATAGAATAATGACGGTTAAATTATTTATAGTAAGCCTTACTTTTTACAAAGATTCAGTAATGAGAGTCCAAATCTTACATATAAGCCATTATATTCTCTATTATAGAATGATGACAGTTAAATTATTCATAGTTAAGCCTTACTTTTACCATTATTGAGTAATGAGAGTCTAAACCTTATTTATGAGACATTATATTCTCTATTACAGAATAATGACAGTTAAATTATTTATAGTGAGCCTTACTTTTTACTAATATTGAGTAATGAGAGTCCAAATCTTACTTATCAGCCATTATTTTATCTCTAATAGAATAATGAGAGTTAAGTTATTTACAGTTAAGCCTTACTTTTTACTAATATTGAGTAATGAGAGTCCAAATCTTATTTATCAGTCATTATATTCTCTATTTTAGAATAATGACGGTTAAATTATTTATAGTAAGCCTTACTTTTTGGTAAGATAGAGTGAGGAGAATCCAAATCTTACTTATCAGCCATTATTTTTTCTATCATAGAATAATGACAGATACATTATTTATAGCAAGCCTTACTTTTTGCTAATATTGAGTAATGAGAGTCCAAATCTTACTTATCAGCCATTATATTCTCTATTATAGAATAATGACAGTTAAATTATTTATAGTAAGCCTTACTTTTACCAATATTGAGTAATCAGAGTCCAAATCTTACTTATTATTATATTCTCTATTATAGAAGAATGACAGTTAAATTATTTATAGTTAGCCTTACTTTTTACTAATATTGAGTAATGAGAGTCCAAATTTTACTTATCAGCCATTATATTCTCTATTATAGAATAAAGAGAGTTAAATTATTAATAGTAAGACTTACTTTTTACTAATATTGAGTAACGAGAGTCCAAATCTTACTTATCCTCCATTATTTTTCTCTATTATAGAATAATGACAGTTAAATTATTTATAGTAAGCCTTACCTTTTACTAGTATTGAGTTCTGAGAGTCCAAATCTTACTTATCAGCCATTATATTCTCTATTATAGAATAATGACAGTGAAATCATTTATAGTTAAGCCTTACTTTTACCAATATTGAGTAATCAGAGTCCAAATCTTACTTATCAGCTATTATATTCTATATTATAGAATAATGACGGTTAAAATATTTATAGTAAGCCTTACTTTTTACTAATATTGAGTAATGAGAGTCCAAATCTTACTTATCAACCATTATATTCTGTATTATAGAATAATGACAGTCAAATTATTTATAGTTAAGCCTTACTTTTCACTGATATTGAGTGATGAGAGCCAAAATCTTACTTATCAGCTATTATATTCTTTATTATAGAATAATGACAGTTAAATTATTTATAGTAAGCATTACTTTTTACTAATATTGAGTAATTAGAGTCCAAATCTTACTTATCACCCATTATATTCTTTATCATAGAATAATTACAGATAAATTATTTATAGTAACCCTTACTTTTTACCAATATTGAGTAATGAGAGTCTAAACCTTACTTATCAGACATTATATTCTCTATTATAGAATAATGAATATAATAATATAATATAATATAATATAATGACTTACAATAAATTATTCATAGTAATTCATTACTTTTTTTACTAATATTGAGTAATTACTTTTTACTAATATTGAGAGTCCAAATCTTACTTATCAGCCATTATATTCTGTATTATAGAATAATGACAGTTAAATTATTTATAGTAAGCCTTACTTTTTACCAATATTGAGTAATGAGAGTCTAAACCTTACTTATCAGACATTATTTTCTCTATTATAGAATAATGACAGTTAAATTATTTATAGTGAGCCTTACTTTTAACTAATATTGAGTAATGAGAGTCCAAATCTTACTTATCAGTCATTATATTCTCTATTTTAGAATAATGACGGTTAAATTATTTATAGTAAGCCTTACTTTTTACTAATATTGAGTAATAAGAGTCCAAATCTTACTTATCAGCCATTATATTCTCTATTATAGAATAATGACAGTTAAATTATTTATAGTAAGCCTTACTTTTTACTAATATTGAGTAATGAGAGTCCAAATCTTACTTATCAGCCATTATTTTCTCTATTATAGAATAATGACGGTTAAATTATTTATAGTAAGCCTTACTTTTTACTAATATTGAGTAATGAGAGTCCAAATCTTACTTATCAGCCATTATATTCTCTATTATAGAATAATGACAGTTAAATTATTAATAGTAAGCCTTACGTTTTACTAATATTGAGTAATGAGAGTCCAAATCTTAATTATCAGCCATTATATTCTCTATTATAGAATAAAGAGAGTTAAATTATTAATAGTAAGCCTTACTTTTTACTAATATTGAGTAATGAGAGTCCAAATCTTACTTATCAGCCATTATGTTCTCTATTCTATAATAATGACAGTTAAATTATTTATAGTAAGCCTTACTTTTACTAATATTGAGTAATGAGAGTCCAAATCTTACTTATCAGCCATTATATTCTCTATTATAGTATAATAACAGTTAAATTATTTATAGTAAGCCTTACTTTTACTAATATTGAGTAATGAGAGTCCAAATCTTACTTATCAGCCATTATTTTCTCTATTATAGAATAATGACAGTTAAATTATTTATAGTAAGCCTTACTTTTACTAATATTGAGTAATGAGAGTCCAAATCTTACTTATCAGCCATTATATTCTCTATTATAGAATAATGACAGTTAAATTATTTATAGTTAAGCCTTACTTTTACCAATATTGAGTAATGAGAGTCTAAATCTTACTTATCAGCCATTATTTTCTCTATTATAGAATAATGACAGTTAAATTATTTATAGTAAGCCTTACTTTTTTTACTAATATTGAGTAATAAGAGTCCTAATCTTTCTTATCAGACATTATATTCTCTATTATAGAATAATGACAGTTAAATTATTTATAGTAATTCTTACATTTTACTAATATTGAGTGATGAGAGTCCAAATCTTACTTATCAGCCATTATATTCTCTATTATAGAATAATGACAGTTAAATTATTTATAGTAAGCCTTACTTTTTTACTAATATTGAGTAATGAGAGTCTAAACCTTACTTATCAGCCATTATTTTCTCTATTATAGAATAATGACAGTTAAATTATTTATAGTTAAGCCTTACTTTTACTAATATTGAGTAATGAGAGTCAAATCTTACTTATCAGCCATTATATTCTCTATTATAGAATAATGACAGTTAAATTATTTATAGTAAGCCTTATTTTTTACTAATATTGAGTAATGAGAGTCTAAATCTTACTTATCAGCCATTATATTCTCTATTATAGAATAATGACAGTTAAATTATTTATAGTAAGCCTTACTTTTTACTATTATTGTGTAACGAGAGCCCAAATCTTACTTATTATCCATTATATTCTCTATTATAGAATAATGACAGTTAAATTATTTATAGTAAGCCTTACTTTTTACTAATATTGAGTAATGAGAGTCCAAATCTTACTTATCAGCCATTATATTCTCTATTATAGAATAATGACAGTTAAATTATTTATAGTAAGCCTTACTTTTTACTAATATTGAGTAATGAGAGTCCAAATCTTACTTATCAGCCATTATATTCTCTATTATAGAATAATGACAGTTAAATTATTTATAGTAAGCCTTACTTTTACTAATATTGAGTAATGAGAGTCCAAATCTTATTTATCAGCCATTATATTCTCTATTATAGAATAATGACAGTTAAATTATTTATAGTAAGCCTTACTTTTTACTAATATTGAGTAATGAGAGTCCAAATCTTACTTATCAGCCATTATATTCTCTATTATAGAATAATGACAGTTAAATTATTTATAGTTAAGCCTTACTTTTACCAATATTGAGTAATGAGAGTCCAAATCTTACTTATCAGCCATTATTTTCTCTATTATAGAATAATGACAGTTAAATTATTTATAGTAAGCCTTACGTTTTACTAATATTGAGTAATGAGAGTCCAAATCTTACTTATCAGCCATTATATTCTCTATTATAGAATAATGACAGTTAAATTATTTATAGTAAGCCTTACTTTTTACTAATATTGAGTAATGAGAGTCCAAATCTTACTTATCAGCCATTATATTCTCTATTATAGAATAATGACAGTTAAATTATTTATAGTAAGCCTTACTTTTACTAATATTGAGTAATGAGAGTCCAAATCTTACTTATCAGCCATTATATTCTCTATTATAGAATAATGACGTTAAATTATTTATAGTTAAGCCTTACTTTTTACTAATATTGAGTAATGAGAGTCCAAATCTTACTTATCAGCCATTATATTCTCTATTATAGAATAATGACAGTTAAATTATTTATAGTTAAGCCTTACTTTTACTAATATTGAGTAATCAGAGTCCAAATCTTACTTATCAGCCATTATATTCTCTATTATAGAATAATGACAGTTAAATTATTTATAGTAAGCCTTACTTTTTTACTAATATTGAGTAATGAGAGTCCAAATCTTACTTATCAGCCATTATATTCTTTATTATAGAATAATGACAGTTAAATTATTTATAGTAAGCCTTACTTTTACTAATATTGAGTAATGAGAGTCCAAATCTTACTTATCAGCCATTATTTTTTTTATTATAGAATAATGACAGTTAAATTATTTATAGTTAAGCCTTACTTTTATCTAATATTGAGTAATGAGAGTCCAAATCTTACTTATCAGCCATTATATTCTCTATTATAGAATAATGACAGTTAAATTATTTATAGTAAGCCTTACTTTTTACTAATATTGAGTAATGAGAGTCCAAATCTTACTTATCAGCCATTATATTCTCTATTATAGAATAATGACAGTTAAATTATTTATAGTAAGCCTTACTTTTTACTAATATTGAGTAATGAGAGTCCAAATCTTACTTATCAGCCATTATATTCTCTATTATAGAATAATGACAGTTAAATTATTTATAGTTAAGCCTTACTTTTACCAATATTGAGTAATGAGAGTCCAAATCTTACTTATCAGCCATTATTTTCTCTATTATAGAATAATGACAGTTAAATTATTTATAGTAAGCCTTACGTTTTACTAATATTGAGTAATGAGAGTCCAAATCTTACTTATCAACCGTTATTTTCTCTATTAAAGAATAATGACAGTTAAATTATTTATAGTAAGCCTTACTTTTTACTAATATTGAGTAATGAGAGTCCAAATCTTACTTATCAGCCATTATATTCTCTATTATAGAATAATGATGGTTAAATTATTTATACTAAGCCTTTTTTTTTTACTAATATTGAGTAATGAGAGTCCAAATCTTAATTATCAGCCATTATATTCTCTATTATAGAATAATGACAGTTAAATTATTTATAGTTAAGCCTTACTTTTTTACTAATATTGAGTAATGAGAGTCCAAATCTTACTTATCAGCCATTATATTCTCTATTATAGAATAATGACAGTTAAATTATTTATAGTTAAGCCTTACTTTTATCTAATATTGTGTAATGAGAGTCCAAATCTTACTTATCAGCCATTATATTCTCTATTATAGAATAATGAGGTTAAATTATTTATAGTAAGCCTTACTTTTACTAATATTGAGTAATGAGAGTCCAAATCTTACTTATCAGCCATTATATTCTCTATTATAGAATAATGACAGTTAAATTATTATTAGTAAGCCTTACTTTTTTACTAATATTGAGTAACGAGAGTCCAAATCTTACTTATCATCCATTATTTTTCTCTATTATAGATTAATGACAGTTAAATTATTTATAGTAAGCATTACTTTTACTAATATTGAGTAATGAGAGTCCAAATCTTACTTATCAGCCATTATATTCTCTATTATAGAATAATGACAGTTAAATTATTTATAGTAAGCCTTACTTTTACTACTATTGAGTAATGAGAGTCCAAATCTTACTTATCAGCCATTATATTCTCTATTATAGAATAATGACAGTTAAATTATTTATAGTAAGCCTTACTTTTACCAATATTGAGTAATGAGAGTCCAAATCTTACTTATCATCCATTATTTTCTCTATTATAGAATAATGACAGTTAAATTATTTATAGTAAGCCTTACTTTTACTAATATTGAGTAATGAGAGTCCAAATCTTACTTATCAGCTTATATTCTCTATTATAGAATAATGACATTATATTCTCTATTATAGAATAATGACAGTTAAATTATTTATAGTAAGCCTTACTTTTACTAATATTGAGTAATGAGAGTCAAATCTTACTTATCAGCCATTATATTCTCTATTATAGAATAATGAGAGTTAAATTATTTATAGTAAGCCTTACTTTTTTACTAATATTGAGTAATGAGAGTCCAAATCTTACTTATCATCCATTATTCTCTCTATTATAGAATAATGACGGTTAAATTATTTATAGTAAGCCTTACTTTTTACTAGTATTGAGAAATGAGAGTCCAAATCTTGCTTATCAGCCATTATATTCTCTATTAAACAATAATGACAGTTAAATTATTCATAGTTAAGCCTTACTTTTCACTGATATTGAGTGAGTAATGAGAGTCCAAATCTTACTTATCAGCCATTATATTCTCTATTATAGAATAATGACAGTTAAATTATTTATAGTAAGCCTTACTTTTTTACTAATATTGAGTAATGAGAGTCCAAATCTTACTTATCAGCCATTATATTATCTTATTATAGAATAAAGAGTGTTAAATTATTGATAGTAAGCCTTACTTTTTACTAATATTGAGTAATGAGAGTCCAAATCTTACTTATCAGCCATTATATTCTCTATTATAGAATAATGACGGTTAAATTATTTATACTAAGCCTTTTTTTTTTTTTACTAATATTGAGTAACGAGGGCCCAAATCTTACTTATCAGCCATTATATTCTCTATTATAGAATAATGACAGTTAAATTATTTATAGTTAAGCCTTACTTTTACTAATATTGAGTAATGAGAGTCCAAATCTTACTTATCAGCCATTATATTCTCTATTATAGAATAATGACAGTTAAATTATTTATAGTTAAGCCTTACTTTTATCTAATATTGAGTAATGAGAGTCCAAATATTACTTATCAGACATTATATTCTCTATTATAGAATAATGACAGTTAAATTATTTACAGTTAAGCCTTACTTTTTACTAGTATTGAGTAATGAGAGACCAAATCTTACTTATCAGCCATTATATTCTATATTATAGAATAATGACAGTTAAATTATTTATAGTTAAAATTTATTTAAAATATATTGAGTAATGAGAGTCTAAATCTTACTTATCAGCCATTATTTTTCTCTATTATAGAATAATGACAGTTAAATTATTTATAGTAAGCCTTACTTTTACCAATATTAAGTAATGAGCGTCTAAACCTTACTTATCAGACATTATTTTCTCTATTATAGAATAATGACAGTTAAATTATTTATAGTAAGCATTACTTTTAAAATATATTGCGTAATGAGAGTCTAAATCTTACTTATCAGCCATTATATTCTCTATTATAGAATAATGACAGTTAAATTATTTATAATAAGACTTACTTTTTACAAAGATTCAGTAATGAGAGTCCAAATCTTACATATAAGCCATTATATTCTCTATTATAGAATAAAGACAGTTAAATTATTAATAGTAAGCTTTACTTTTACTAATATTGAGTAATGAGAGTCCAAATCTTACTTATCAGCCATTATTTCTCTATTATAGAATAATGACAGTTAAATTATTTATAGTAGTTCTTACTTTTACCAATATTGAGTAATCAGAGGTCCAAATTTTATCAGCCATTATATTCTGTATTATAGAATAATGACAGTTAAATTATTTATAGTTGCCTTACTTTTTACTTATTGAGTAATGAGAGTCCAAATCTTACTTATCATTATTCTCTATTATAGAATAATGACAGTTAAATTATTTATAGTTAAGCCTTACTTTTTACTAATATTGAGTAATGAGAGTCCAAATCTTACTTATCATCTATTATTTTCTCTATTATAGAATAATGACAGTTAAATTATTTATAGTAAGCCTTACTTTTTACTAATATTGAGTAATGAGGGTCCAAATCATACTTATCAGCGATTATATTCTGTATTATAGAATAATGACAGTTAAATTATTTATAGTAAGCCTTACTTTTTTACTAATATTGAGTGATGAGAGTCCAAATCTTACTTATCAGCCATTATATTCTCTATTATAGAATAATGACAGTTAAATTATTTATAGTAAGCCTTACTTTTTACAAAGATTGAATAATGAGAGTTCAAATCTTACATATAAGCCATTATGTTCTTTATTATAGAATAATGACAGTTAAATTATTTATAGTAAGTCTTATTTTTACTAATATTGAGTAATTAGAGTCCAAATCTTACTTATCAGCCATTATATTCTCTTTATCATAGAATAATACAGTTAAATTATTTATAGTAAGAATAATGACTTACTTTTTTTACTAATATTGAGTAATGAGAGTCCAAATCTTACTTATCAGCCATTATATTCTCTATTTTAGAATAATGACAATTATAATATATTATAATATTGAGTAATAAATTAATATATCAATTATTTATAGTAACCTTAAATTTTACTAAAATTGAGTAATGAGAGTCCAAATATTACTTATCAGCCATTATATTCTCTATTATAGAATAATGACAGTTAAATTATTAATAGTAAGCCTTACTTTTACTAATATTGAGTAATGAGAGTTCAAATCTTACTTATCAGCCATTATATTCTCTATTATAGAAAAAATAACAGTGTTAAATTATTAATAGTAAGTCTTACTTTTTACAATATTTAGTAATGAGAGTCCTAATCTTTCTTATCAGCCATTATATTCTGTATTATAGAATATTGACAGTTAAATTATTTATAGTAAGCCTTACTTTTTACTAATATTGAGTGAGGAGTCCAAATCTTACTTATCAGCCATTATATTTTCTATTATAGAATAATGACAGTTAAATTATTTATATTAAGTCTTTTTTTACTAATATTGAGTAATTAGAGTCCAAATCTTACTTATCAGCCATTATATTCTTTTATCATAGAATAATTACAGTTAAATTATTTATAGTGAAGCCTTACTTTTTTTTCTAATATTGAGTAATGAGAGTCCAAATCTTACTTATCAGACATTATATTCTCTATTATAGAATAATGACAGTTAAATTATTTATAGTAAGCCTTACTTTTACTAATATTGAGTAATGAGAGTCCAAATCTTACTTATCAGCCATTATATTCTCTATTAAAGAATAATGACAGTTAAATTGTTAATAGTAAGCCTTACTCTTTACTAATATTGAGTAATGAGAGTCCAAATCTTACTTATCAGCCATTATATTCTCTATTATAGAATAATGACAGTTAAATTATTTATAGTAAGCATTACTTTTTACTAATATTGAGTAATGAGAGTCCAAATCTTACTTATCAGCCATTATTTTATCTCTAATAGAATAATGAGAGTTAAGTTATTTACAGTTAAGCCTTACTTTTTACTAATATTGAGTAATGAGAGTCCAAATCTTACTTATCAGCCATTATATTCTCTATTATAGAAGAATGAGAGTTAAATTATTAATAGTAAGCCTTACTTTTTACTAATATTGAGTAACGAGAGTCCAAATCTTACTCATCATCCATTATTTTTCTCTATTATAGAATAATGAGAGTGAAATCATTTATAGTTAAGCCTTACTTTTACTAATATTGAGTAATGAGAGTCCAAATCTTACTTATCAGCCATTATATTCTCTATTATAGAATAAATGACAGTTAAATTATTTATAGTTAGCCTTACTTTTTACAAAGATTCAGTAATGAGAGTCCAAATCTTACTTATGCTTCATTATATTCTCTATTATAGAATAATGACAGTTAAATTATTTATAGTTGCTTCCTTTACTTTCTTTACCATTATTGAGTAATGAGAGTCCAAATCTTATTTATCAGCCATTATATTCTCTATTATAGAATAAATGACAGTTTAAATTATTAATAGTAAGCCTTACTTTTTTTACTAATATTGAGTAACGAGAGTCCAAATCTTACTTATCATCCATTATATTCTCTATTATAGAATAATGACAGTTAAATTATTTATAGTAAGCCTTACTTTTACAAGA